>NW_028161959.1:292500-322295 GCF_964263955.1 Coregonus lavaretus
TAGGCAAGCACCATGGTCTTGTAGTAGAAGCCAGTGGAGTGTGCGGAGGAGCGGAGTAACATGAGAGAACTTGGGAAGGTTGAACACCAGACGGGCTGCAGCATTCTGGATAAGTTGTAGGGGTTTAATGGCACAGGCAGGGAGCCCAGCCAACAGCGAGTTGCAGTAATCCAGACGGGAGATGACAAGTGCCTGGATTAGGACCTATGCCGCTTTCTGTGTAAGGTAAGGTCGTACTCTGCAAATGTTGTAGAGCATGAACCTGCAGGATCGGGTCAACGCTTTGATGTTAGAGAACGACAGGGTGTTGTAAAGGGTCATGCCAAGGTTCTTTGCACTCTTGGAGGAGGACACAATGGAGTTGTCAACTGTGATGGCGAGATCATGGAGTGGGCAGTCCTTCCCCGGGAGGAAGAGCAGCTCCGTCTTGCCGAGGTTCAGCTTGAGGTGGTGATCCGACATCCACACTGATATGTCTTCCAGACATGCAGAGATGCGATTCGCCACCTGGTTATCAGAAGGGGGAAAGGAGAAAATTAATTGTGTATTGTCTGCATAGCAATGTTAGGAGAGACCATGTGAGGATATGACAGAGCCAAGTGACTTGGTGTATAGAGAGAATAGGAGAGGGCCTAGAACTGAGCCCTGGGGGACAACAATGGTGAGAGCACGTGGTGCGGAGACAGATTCTCGCCACGCCACCTGGTAGGAGCGACCTGTCAGGTAGGACGCAATCCAAGAGTGAGCAGCGCCGGAGATGCCCAACTCGGAGAGGGTGGAGAGGAGGATCTGATGGTTCACAGTATCAAAGGCAGCAGATAGGTCTAGAAGGATAAGAGCAGAGGAGAGAGAGTTAGCTTTAGCAGTGCAGAGAGCCTCGGTGACACAGAGAAGCGCAGTCTCAGTTGAATGACCAGTCTTGAAACCTGACTGGTTTGGATCAAGAAGGTCATTCTGAGAGAGATAGCAGGAGAGTTGGCTAGAGACGGCACGCTCAAGAGTTTTGGAGAGAAAAGAAAGAAGGGATACTGATCTGTAGTTGTTGACATCGGAGGGAACGAGTGTAGGTTTTTTGAGGAGGGGTGCAACTCTCGCTCTCTTGAAGACGGAAGGGACATGGCCAGCGGTCAAGGATGAGTTGATGAGCGAGGTGAGGTAAGAGAGAAGGTCTCCGGAAATGGTCTGGAGAAGAGAGGAGGGGATAGGGTCAAGCGGGCAGGTTGTTGGGCGGCCGGCCATCACCTTCTGGATGATAACGGGGTGAACAGGCAGTGGCTCGGGTGGTAGTTGTCCTTGATTATCTTTTTGGCCTTCCTGTGACATCGTGCTGTAGGTGTCCTGGAGGGCAGTTAGTTTGCCCCCGGTGATGTGTTGTACACCACCCTCTGGAGAGCCCTGCAGTTGTGGGCGGTGCAGTTGCTGTACCAGGCGGTGATACAGCCCGACAGGATGCTCTCAATTGTGCATCTGTAAATGTTTGTAAGGGTTTTAGGTGACAGGCCAAATTTCTTCAGCCTCCTGAGGTTGAATAGACGCGGTTGCGCCTTCTTCACCACACTGTCTGTGTGGGTGGACCATTTCAGTTTGTCGGTGATGTGTACGCCGAGGAACTTAAAACTTTCCACCTTCTCCACTGCTGTCCCGTCGGTGTGGATAGGGGGGTACTCACTCTGCTGTTTCCTGAAGTCCACGATCATCTCCTTTGTTTTGTTGACATTGAGTGAGAGGTTATTTTCCTGACACCACACTCCGAGAGCCCTCACCTCCTCCCTGTAGGCTGTCTCATAGTTGTTGGTAATCAACATAGGTGCGTGAATTGGAACATATTGATGTCCTGCCTGAGCATTCGAAATGTCACGAGTACTTTTGGGTGTCAGTGTGATGGGTGATTTGAAGGAGTCAGGCACAGGAGGGCAAATCACAGAATAAAAAGTTTATTCCGAACACAGTAGTACGCAACAATGCGTCAAACACTTCAGTGCGGAAAACAGGCGCACTGGAAAAACAACGAAGCACACGGGTGAAAATAACCAGGCGACACAAAATAACAAAGAGCTCCACCGAGCTAATCGAACCTCCACAATAAACAATCACACACAAAGACAAGGGGGCAGAGGGAACACTTATACAGGTACTGATGAGGGGATATGAACCAGGTGTGTGTAATAAACAAGACCAAACAAATGGAATGATGAGATGCCTACCTGAACAAGGAGAGGAGGCAGCCTCGGAGGAAGTAGTGACAGTCAGGGAAAATGTATGGAGTAAAAAGTACATATTTTCTTTAGGAATGTAGTGGAGTAAAAGTAAAAGTTGTCTAAAATATAAATAGTAAAGTAAGGTAGAGATACCCAAAAAAACGACTTAGTACTTTAAAGTTTTTTTACTTAAGGAATTTACACCACTGTACAGAAGCAGTGTTATTCTATCTGTACCTTCTTCAACTTTCTCTTATTTGAAACATGTTTGTGGCTAAGAGTTGAATGGGTACTTTTAAAGGTACAATACATATGACAGCCAGGAGGTTTTCCCTGACCAGGATAAACTCTGGGCCCTGGTTATAGCCTTTGCTAGCTCCTCACATGAACACACTTACAACAACAACACCCCATTATGATCTCTGTGCTATAATTCCCCAATGATGAAACAAAAACACATCCCCCCACAGTACACAACTACATTACTGACTACTACCCCTTATCTATTCCACACAACAGAACATAAACACGTCTTTACTAGATGTAGGTCAAACATAGTCGGAGATAAGGCACAGAAGACACTTATAGGATACGTGCTTCATAAGCACATTGTGTTAATGATCCTCCTCGAGTACAATAGCAGATAATTACCTCTTCTAATGACTGTTAGCGCCGCCGCGGCTAATGGCTAATGGCTGTAGGAGATACAGATCTTTCATTACCAAATCCTCCTCGTCATATATATCCTCTAGCTGGAAGAGTGGTGTGTGTGTGTGGTGTGTGTGTGGTGTGTGTGTGTGTGTCCGCTAGCTGGAGAAGGATACAGAAGATTGCCCTATTTGGTAAAAGACCAAGTCCATATTATGGCAAGAACAGCTCAAATAAGCAAATCGAAATGACAGTCCATCATTACTTTAAGACATGAAGGTCAGTCAATACGGAAAATGTCAAGAACTTTGAAAGTGCAGTCGCAAAAAACATCAAGCGCTATGATGAAACTGGCTCTCAAGAGGACCACCACAGGAATGGAAGACCCAGAGTTACCTCTGCTGCAGAGGATAAGTTCATTAGAGTTACCAGCGTCAGAAATTGCAGCCCAAATAAATGCTTCACAGAGTTCAAGTCACAGACACATCTCAATATTAACTGTTCAGAGGGGACTGTGTGAATCAGGCCTTCATGGTCGAATTGCTGCAAAGAAACCACTACCAAAGGACACCAATAATAAGAAGAGACATGCTTGGGCCAAGAAACACGAGCAATGGACATTTGACTGGTGGAAATCTGTCCTTTGGTCTGGAGTGCAAATTTGAGATTTTTGGTTCCAACCACCGTGTCTTTGTGAGACGCGGTGTGGGTGAACGGATGATCTCCGCATGTGTAGTTCCCACCGTAAAGCATGGAGGAGGAGGTGTTATGGTGTGGAGGTGCTTTGTTGGTGACACTGTCTGTGATTTATTTAGAATTCATTCACACTTAACCAGTATGGCTACCACAGCATTCTGCAGCGATACGCCATCCCATCTGGTTTGGGCTTAGTGGGACTATCATTTGGTTTTCAACAGGACAATGGCCCAACACACCTCCAGGCTGTGTAAGGGCTATTTTACCAAGAAGGAGAGTGATGGAGTGCTGCATCAGATTACCTGGCCTCCACAATCCCCCGACCTCAACCCAATTGAGATGGTTTGGGATGAGTCGGACGGCAGAGTGAAGGAAAAGCTCATCATATGTGGGAACTCTTTCAAGACTATTGGAAATGCATTCCAGGTAAAGCTGGTTGAGAGAATGCCAAGAGTGTGCAAAGCTGTCATCAAGGCAAAGGGTGGCTATTTGAAGAATCTCAAATATAAAATATATTTTGATTTGTTTAACACTTTTTTGGTTATTACATGATTCCATATGTGTTATTTTATAGCTTTGATGTCTTCACTATTATTCTGGGCTCCCAAGTGGCGCAGCGGTCTAAGGCACTGCATCTCAGTGCTTGAGGTGTCACTACAGACCCCCTGGTTCGATTCCAGGCTGTATCACAACCGGCCGTGATTGGGAGTCCCATAGGGCGGCGCACAATTGGCCCAGCGTCGTCCGGGTTTGGCCGGTGTAGGCCGTCATTGTAAATAATAATTTGTTCTTAACTGACTTGCCTAGTTAAATAAAGGTAAAAATAAAAATATAAGCTTATCCTCAACACTAGTCGAAACTTTACAACAACACTGTTTAGTCCCACAGTTACAACATGCTGACCTCTCATGTATTAATACACACCGAATGGTGGATGTCGGATGCAATCTCTCATGGTAGAACCTCACACCTTCACAGTCACACCTTTCTCGATTTCTCTTCTCTGTCTCCTCCTCTTCTCTTTCAACCCCTTCATCCCCCTCTCTCTCAGGTGTGGGTGGGCATAGAAAGCCCTTGCGAGGCATGGCAAGGCGACAGGAAGCAAGGTGCGGGGGTGACATACTGGTATTATCACAGGTTGATATGTCGTGACTGGCAGCTGCAGACAGAGCAGAGCAGGGGGCTGAGCTGGGAGGAAGAGACCCACCACTGAGAAGGAGGGAGGGAGGGCGGGAGGGAGAGACCCACCACTGAAAAGGAGGGAGGGAGAGAGGGAGGGACACACCACTGTGCCTTCTAGATGGGGGAGAGACACCTGCCTCAAACTCCCATGACTATGACATCATCTGCTCCCTTGTGTTCTATGACTATGGGAAAACAATGTCTAACCAAGGATAACAGCCCCTATTGATATTTGTCAACTATGGAATTGGGTTTGATTCTTGCCACTGGATTGCAACAACATAATATCACTTGTATTGGATGAGATAGCACTTACCATTGCAATAATGAATTGGCATTTTGTAATGATGGAAAATGGCCCTCTGGCCGATTGTCAGTCTGCCAGAACTGATCTGGCCCTTAGATAGCTTCACAACAACCTCAGAAACAAAGCACACAGTAAGTGGACGAACTGATTCACTGAACTGATGACCAGCAATATATATTGCCTTTTATTTCTGTAAACATTCAAAGCTATCTCTCTCAACGATCAAATGAGTAGAAGGGGAGCCTCCCTCCATTGGAGGCAGTGATGAGCAAAGCTGAAGCTATAATCCATCCTCTTCCCACCCACCATCTGTTGATGAAACACTAAAACACCACTGTGCTTTGTGTTGTTGCACTGTCTAACCTCCCTTCCCATTCCCCTACAATGTCATTATCTAGCGTTCGATTGACCCAGACAACACAACAACATGACTAGCTAACTAAGAGCTGCATCTTATAGCTTTTCACTCCCTGTAAAAGCTAATGCTAACTGATGCAGACTTAGCTTAGTGATAATGCTAACTGTCTCTCTCTCTCTCTCACTCCTGCCCTCTATCTCTCCTATTACTGGCAGATTTATCTCAATAAACAAATTTACTTTTATCATGATATCTATAGGTTTAGCTTATAGACTGGTGCATTACATTGATATAGATTCAACTCAATTAACAAATATACTTTTTGCATGATATCTCTAGGCTTAATAAAGGCTAGCTTGTGACATCGATAGGCCTAAAGGGTTTCAGCACTAAAGGGAGGACATAATGATATAGCTAGCAATAATTAGCCATTTTGTGTCAATATAGCCAAAAAGCTAGGCTAATGAGTCTCTCATGTTGTGAGGACTTCCTCCCAAATACTGCAACCAAACTCCATTGGGCTCCAGGATTCAGGCTGGACTCTGTTATTCCATTTTGCTTCTTACTCCCACAGTGCCAAATTAGGCACAGGGGCACAAACTCAAATAGTCCTAAAGAGAAATAAACCTCAATTTCGGATCATTTCACTGTGGTACTTTAGCTGCATGGCACTGAAAGGAAAGCCATGACGTATCCTGGGGAGATATTGGGGACAGCTCTGTATCCTACTGTTCGTGACTACATTGACACGTCATCTCAAGTCCATTTTATGTGTGGCTTTTATTAGCCCCTAAAAATATCCTGGAAACAATTGTGCATTTCCCACTGCCACAGAGACAATGTATCCCCATATACCAAAAGTGAAATGCTGAAATGGCTGCCAAAAAATATCTATATTATGCTGAGACATTACATTGCAAGTTGGAGCAGAATGAGGGGACTGGGAAAAATGAACTGCAGTGCATTTCAGTAATGATTTCAGAGAATATGACTTTCAGATGGTGTAATAATGTGTTAGATGGGGCCTACAGTGCCTTTCTGGTGACTCAGTCAAAAAGCTCTAAGGGATAACCATCTCCATCAATATACCTACGATTATTACATTATTATTATTATTACATTATTATATATTACACTAGGCTAACGCCATCTGCATTGGCAGTGGCAATGGCAGCCAGGAGTTACAATTCAATACACAATATTCATTGATGAGATCATTTAGAAGTATTCAAAATGCCATGGGATGGTGGATCAGATATTCATATTCTCAGGTGTACACACACACACACACACACACACACACACACACACACACACACACACACACACACACACACACACACACACACACACACACACACACACACACACACACACACACACACACACACACACAGCGTAATCTGTTCATCTGTGTGGTGTACTTCAATATGTCATTAGTGTCTGATGGAATGAGGAGGAATAGGTATCATTCCTATGAGACAGACAGGCAGGCAAAGGCTTTGGGCAGATTTGTTTGGGTTTATCTCTCGATGTTGATAGAGAGGAAGAGAGAGAGCAAAAATAGAGAGAGGGAGAGAGGGAGAGAGAGAGAGAGAGACAGACGGGAGAGAGAGAGAGAATGAGGGAGGAGTCCATGTAAGGCAAATGTCATAACACATAACTCCCTTCCCTTCCCCCTGCAGTGACATTATCTAGCATTTGACTGATCCAAACAGCACAACAACATGGCTAGCTAGCTAACAGCAGGTCTGTCTGTCTGTCTGTCTGTCTGTCTGTCTGTCTGTCTGTCTGTCTGTCTGTCTGTCTGTCTGTCTGTCTGTCTGTCTGTCTGTCTGTCTGTCTGTCTGTCTGTCTGTCTGTCTGTCTGTCTGTCTGTCTGTCTGTCTGTCTGTCTGTCTGTCTGTCTCTCTCTCTCTCTCTCTCTCTCTCTGTCAATTCAATTCAATTCAATTTAAGGGCTTTATTGGCATGGGAAACGTGTGTTAACATTGCCAAAGCAAGTGAAGTAGATAGTAAACAAAAGTGAAATAAACAATAAATATTAACAGTAAACATTACACTCAGAAGTTTCAAAAGAATAAAGACATTTCAAATGTCATATTATGTATATATACAGTGTTGTAACAATGTGCAAATAGTTAAAGTACAAATGGGAAAATAAATAAACATAAATATGGGTTGTATTTACAATGGTGTTTGTTCTTCACTGGTTGCCCTTTTCTTGTGGCAACAGGTCACAAATCTTGCAGCTGTGATGGCACACTGTGGTTTTTCACCCAGTAGATAAGGGAGTTTATCAAAATTGGGTTTGTTTTCGAATTCTTTGTGGATTGCTGTAATCTGAGGGAAATATGTGTCTCTAATATGGTCATACATTTGGCAGGAGGTTAGGAAGTGCAGCTCAGTTTCCACCTCATTTTGTGGGCAGTGTGCACATAGCCTGTCTTCTCTTGAGAGCCAGGTCTGCCTACGGCGGCCTTTCTCAATAGCAAGGCTATGCTGTCTCTCTCTCTCTCTCTCCCTCTGTCTTTACCCCCTCACTTTCTGTCCTCTTTCTATCTCTCTCTCTCTCCCTAGGCCCACTAATACATATGCATACCTTAGTTACTCACCACGTCCCAAAGGTCTATGTAAAATGCAGCTTGTGTACTATATCCCACAACCTTCGTCTTTCTCTGTTCACATCAAGTATGTGACCGACCGCCTCGATTCGGTCTTATGTAGCAACATTTTAAATTGTGTTTTTTACATTGGATAAAAGTAGAGACTCAGAGCTAGAAAATTATATATCATACACTGCAGTTGAGGAGCAATGGGAAAGTAATTCTGCTTTGAAAGTTGATAAACTTGTAACCCCACTTTTGAGAGAATGTTTTGGTACACCTACTGGAGAGCTCTTCTTTGTTTACACCCATTCAGCATCGTTCACACCCTCTCACCCATCTCTTTAATAATAATATGCCATTTAGCAGACGCTTTTATCCAAAGCGACTTACAGTCATGCGTGCATACATTTTTTTTGTGTATGGGTGGTCCCGGGGATCGAACCCACTACCTTGGCGTTACAAGCGCCGTGCTCTACCAGCTGAGCTACAGAGGACTTTAAGGATTCACATGTGAGGCCATGGGGTAAACACACGCTATATCAAATAAAATTATTTGTCACATGCACAGGAAACAGAAGGTGTAAACGGTACAGTGAAGTGGTTACTAGCAATATCAGAAACAGAAAGTTTCAAAAACAGAAATGTTATAAATATTTTATCATTATTAGATGAAGCTTACCTGACACACTTGTCTAAATTGATGGGTCATGTGAAGGAAATGCTATAACCACCCCCCAGCCACATAGCTAAGTGGATGGGTCACTATTGTCTAGACATGTACACGTGTTCATGAAATACAATAGATGGCCGTAAATCACCCCCAGACACACCTGGCTAATTTGATGGGTCATGTAATAATCCGGCCGAAGTGGAGTCTTTTGTATAGACATGTAGCTAGCTAGGTAGCTAGCTAGCTAAACAATGAACTGGCATAATCCCAACTCATACTACTACCAATACAAACATTGTCATAGCTGTAGTATGAATTTGCAGGTAGCTAAAGCTAACAAACTAGGTTCAATGTTAGCTAGCTAACATTAGGCTATAACTAGCAATGCAAATAGATTTCTGATTAGAATAATATTACTACACAGATCATATGCGTAACGTTAGCTAGCGAGCCAGCAAGCTAATGTTTGCTAGCTAACTAACAGTACGCTTTAGGTTGCTATAAAAACAACTTTCTGACAAAAATAGAAACATATATCTGAAAATATAGCTAGACTCTTACACGGATGAACGCTTGACGGCAGACTGGAACCATTTAACTACATTTTGTTTGTAGCTACATTTTGTTTGGCCAGCGCTATGTCAAGTTACTCCGGTTCACACTGACCGTGGCGTGTGCAGAAAGTAGCCCTTCACTTTTTCCAACTGATCTGTCGATAGCGCCTGCTAAATTCAGGGCATCAATGTTGTTGAGAAAAGTAGCAAAACTTTTGTAGTTCTCGATGGCTAACGTTATCTTTTTAAAACGGTGCGGTATCTCTCCTGAGAATCACAGAGGTCACTACTTCCCTGGTGGAAACAGACGATAGAGGTACGTTTTGATTTGGGTCCAACACAGTGACATTTCCCAGTTCTTTGGCACATCTGAAATTTGAGCTTTTTAGTGGACGTGACACACACAGACATGACACGCACTCTGTGACCCTGTGACTGTCTACACAGATACACACACAGATACACACACAGATACACATCGACGCACCCACACACACACACATGTACCTACCCACCCACCCACAAACACACACGCACGCACGCACACACACACACACACACACACACACACACACACACACACACACACACACACACACACACACACACACACACACACACACACACACACACACACACACACACACTTCTATGGTCCTTTGATACCTCCTTTGACACCACACATACACCCCCTCCCCCACCACAATACTCAGCCTCTGCCATGCCCCAGATTCCCTCTCTCATGTGTCCCATCTCTCTCTCTGTGTCCTTGTTCCTGATCTCCATCCCTCCCTCATCCCTCTCTTCTCAGACAGGAAGCTCTATCATCCATCCAGCCGTCTGAATGTCTGAGGGTTGCCATGTCAACAACACACCGCTAAATGGCTTTTTCCAGGACCCATTTGGCTCTGCATCGATTAAACCAGTTCATGATGGTTAGAGCTGTGTGCATGCCCGTGTGTCTGTGTGTATGCATGCGTGTGTGTCTGTTTGTGTGTGTGTGTGTGTCCGTGATGGGTGATAGCAGGAGGAGAGAACCAGGCCAGGGCTCCATCCCTCCAGTCTGTGTGGGATCTGTCAGCATGTAAGACCCAGTGATGGAGTGACCCGACTGGGGCAGAAATATAAACCTGGGGTGGTGGGAGAGATGGAGATGGAGCTGGGACGAGTCAGGGCTGCACCTCGATACCAGTAAATATTGGCGGCTGGGCTGTTTACTGACCTGTCAGAGGCTTGGTATTGATTTTCTTCAGGCTGGACAGTGGTAAACAGGAAGACTATCATACAGCAGAATAACATGTGAAGGGCTGTGGTATGGCTCAGTGCACACAATATATAGGGTACAGTAGATCTCTTATATAGCGATGTAGCTTTAATTGGTTGTTGTTGATGTGTCATACTGTCAGATCAATTGTGTCAGTGGTTACTGCTGAACATGTATTGCCGTGGATGTAATTTAATTTAATGAGAGACATCTATTTAATTGGAATGCAAGCAATCTAAATCTGTTGTTATATCATGACAAAGCTAGCTGACCATTATGGGATTGAAAAACGTGGGCCTATAAACTGTCTGTGTGGCGAACCCACATATCATCTATCCTTCCAGGTGGGAAACCGCTTCATCATGTTCTCCTAAGAGGCCAGACCCCGGTTGGCTCAAAAAGCAGGCCAAGCCTCTTAAAATCTTAAAATGGCAACCACCGTTAACAGGCCGTATCAGGGATTGAGATTTATCGTCCCACCTGCACACTAGTAAAAAATGATAATTTGCTCTCCTTCCTCAACACATAAAATACAATTTTTTTCCGGGGGGCATCTCATTCATCAAGGCACAGTTTACACCTCTACACCCCTCCCATACAGAGTCCCAGACATGGTGTTATGGTGTTATGGAGGGGTGAATTTATTAGTGCCGTTTTATGCATGTATACAGATGTCTTGTTGTCAGGGTTGTAGGGATGTAGCTCAGTTGGTAGAGCATGGTGTTTGCAACGCCAAGGTTGTGGGTTCGATTCCCACGGGGGGCCAGTATGAAATTTTTTATAAAAATAATAATAATGTATGCACTCACTAACTGTAAGTCGCTCTGGATAAGAGCGTCTGCTAAATGACATAAATGTAAATGTCAGGCGGCGGTAGGGGAAATGGCTAATCGTGTGTCGTCAGTTGAGGTTAGTGGAGATGGGAATCGAACGAACGGCTTACAGGTCAAGGGAAGTAGTTACTATTGAAGCAATTGGTTGCGCCTCACAGCTACACACAATGGTAGGGAAGGGTATCAGTGTCCTGTTCATTAGGCAGGAAATGTAAGAAAACAGATTGAAACAGGGAGAGACTACCTGAACTTGTCCAATAAGAACAGCTCGTTTTCATTGTCCGCCATGAAACGTTATGCTACGGTGTGCCTGAATGAGTACGGCTCACTTCTATACGTTTAGGCCCAGATAGTAAAAAACAAAGGAAGTAGAGGGTATTGTGTAAACTCTCTCTTCTGAGACAAATAGCAACAGCCAGATGGCCTTAAAAAGAGCACAGACATCTCTCAATACCGGTTCTGCAGGTTCACAAATTCACAACCCAAACTGATCGGTCTGTTTTGATTTACCCATATGCACAGTTCAGTGTGTTTGACATAAAAGCAGAATTTTATGACAGAAGTCCTTGCATGGTGTTTTTAGTACTGCTGATATCCCAGCAGAGCAGGGCTTGGATTGCAATATGTCATATTCAGTAGAACTCATACGATACACAACCTTGAGTTTGTAGCTGAAGGATGCTTGCATTGTAGTGGATGGATGCCAGTATAACTCTCCTACCACAGAAGCACTACTAATATTTATTTGAATAGAAGTACTTGTGGACTTTTCAGAGAAAGAAGCACGCTCTTGTGAGGAGGACACACACCCACACCCACACGTCCCCTCGCCCCCCTCCGAACACTGTAGTCTGCCAAGCCCAATCAAAGGGACCACCAAGGAGCGAGAGGGGGGGAGCCAAATCCAATCTCGCTATTGATTTGAAGAGGTGTGAGGGAAGACGGAGGGGAAGTGTGTGCTTCTGTGTGTGCATGTGTGTCTAACTGTGTGTGGTTGTGTGTGTATGTGTAAATGCTTTGCTGTGTGTTTGTGTCCTCTCATACACTGCATCTCTAATCTGCATGCTGAAGAGGCTGTGGTCTCCACACCCTGGCGGTGTCTAAATCAAGTATAACATCCCGTCATCCATCCTGCCCAACATCTGAACACAGCCCCCTGAGGCACCAGGACGTGGCAGTGCTATCCGGAACACCCCCCTGACACACACACACACACACACACACACACACACACACACACACACTCACACACTCACACACACATACACACAACGCACCCCAACGACAGGAAATGGATGACAGCCAGCAAAGTTAGTGACATCAAACATCTGACATCTGATTAATGTAACTGGGCACTGGTTCTCGATTGGTAATTAATAAATTGATTGAATTAATTTGGTATTTTGGCTGTGACCTTACTCCCAATAAACCAGAGAATATTCAGTGTCAGTATTTGTCATGTCACTTCCAATGCAGTCATGAAATGACCGCCAGTTGATCTTTGTCATACTGATTTGAGAGAATATCTGAACAAATGTCAGATGCTTGTAAAATATGTTAACACAATAACAGCCCACATCCTCTAACTAACCTTAATGACCTACAGTAAGAAGTGAATTAACAATGTATTGTCCAGCTAAAAGTACAACATATATAACTCTTATATAGCTAAACAATGGCTAATTCACTTGAAATCAATGTAAACTATTTAATCACTGTAAAATGGCTTATCTATAGTCAATCTGTTTTCCTCCTACATAAAGAGGAGAAACTTCCCCTGCTGTCTGGCACAGCATCAGCAAACAGAGGAGGGAGAGAAGGTGTGATAGGTAGAGAGAGAGAGAGGGGGGAGAGAGAGAGAGAGAGACAGAGAGAGACAGAGAGAGAGAGAGAGAGAGGAGAGAGAGCGAGAGTGAGCGAGATAAAGAGAGAATGAGAGAGAGAGAGGGAGCGAGAAAGAGAGAGTGAGCGAGAGAGAGAGAACGAGAGAGAGAGAGAGAGAGAACGAGAGAGAGAACGAGAGAGAGAGAGAGAGAGAGAGAGAGAGAGAGAGAGAGAGAGAGAGAGAGAGAGAGAGAGAGAGAGAGGGAAATAATAGAAAAAGAGTAAGAGATAGGTGGGTGAGGAAAAGAAAGAGAGGAGATCCAGATTATGGAGGGAGATGGAGGAGAGAGAGCAAGATCGAAAGAGAGATACAGAGAGAGGGAGGGGTGAGGCGGCGTTCTCTCGTTCCCTCTATGACTTTGCACTTTTTTCCTCGTTAGGGGAACGGACCTGCCAACATTCTGTCTGAGACACACTGAGACACACACACACACAAACACACACACACCGCCTCAGAGACAGCGCCCGGCCCAACGTGTGTGTGGCCGGAATCACTAATGAGGTTACCGCGGTGATAATTGATGGCCATTTTAAATGCAGGGAGTCATTATATTGGGGCTTGGATGGTTTTAATGAGAAGTATGGATGCAAAACCAATGCATTTGATATAAATCAAGCAAATAAACCAAAACAGGGGTATGAAAGGATGGAGGGAAAGGAGGGGGGAAACACAGCTAATGGCTTTGGACTAAACAGGAGGAGAGGACAGTTGAGACACAGCGTTCTGTTGTTTAGAGATGTGTCTTTTCTAGATACTTCCAATAGCAGTTTTAATTAGTACTTGCTTTCATGTTAATCTTTTGATGTTATTTATTTGTTGAATTCTTACTTCTTACCGCCGCAGGAACTGAATATGTTATAAACTGTTTTCTAACATTGCCAAACATCAGTGTGTGTGTGTGTGTGTGTGTGTGTGTGTAGGCTAAATGCATCGTTGGCTCTTCTCACAGACAAACTATTGATATTTTGTGTTCACAGCAGCGCAAGAGGGGATCATTTTCATATTTCATATTTTGCAGACATTAAGATTTTCCAGACAGATGGGCTTTCACTCTCACATGCAATTTAGAACAATGACAACAGAGGATGCAGAGGATACACTAACACATGATAATACATACAGTTATCTATTGGGTTTCTCTGCAGGTAGGCAAGGCAAGCCTCTCTGAAAGATTTCTGTGTGTGTGTGTCCATATGCCCGTGGCTGTGTGAGTGTGCGTGTGTGTGTGTGTGTGTGTGTGTGTGTAGGAATCTGCAAGCTATCTGCGAATGGGAACACAATGTCCCGAGGACAGTTTTGAGGCACAGTGAGCATATCAGCCCATCCAGTCCCTGAGGGGTGTAGTGGGAGAGAGGCTGCTGGTCCAATCAGTACCCTGTCTGCAGAATGGTGCTGCAATAGCATCACAGTGGGGAACGGATTGTGACATCAGAGGAACAACATGGAACACCCCTGCTGATGTGATGTGTTTACACACACAGATAGTGACACACACACACACGTACTCAAGCATGCATATATTCACACCCTGAGACCCCAACTGACATCTCACATCTCCACACATGAACACACTACATCTCTGATACCAGCAATCACACAAATTATTCAATCTACTAAAATCTCCCTCATGCCACATCAACCCACACAGTAAACATTCTCTCACTCACAGCACAGAATTTCAACCCAGCTCTTATAACCTCTGGTCCTTCTCAATCAAATTTTCAATCAATCAATCAATCAAATGTTATTTATAAAGCCCTTTTTACATCAACAGATGTCACAAAGTGCTATACAGAAACCCAGCCTAAAACCCCAAACAGCAAGCAATGCAGATGTAGAAAGGCAGAAACCTAGAGAGGAACCAGGCTCTGAGGGGTGGCCAGTCCCCTTCTGGCTGTGCCGAGTGGAGATTATAACAGTACATGGCCATTAAGGCCAGATTTTTCTCCAAGATGTTCAAATGTTCATAGATGACCAGCAGGGTCAAATAATAATCACAGTGGTTGTAGAGGTTGCAACAGGTCAGTACATCAGGAGTAAATGTCACTTGGCTTTTCATAGCCGGGCATTTAGAGGTTGAAATAGCAGGTGCGGTAGAGAGAGAGAGTTGAAAACAGTAGGTCTGGGACAAGGTAGCACGTCCGGTGAACAGGTCAGTGTTCCATAGCCGCAGGCAGAAGAGTGGAAACTGGAGCAGCAGCACGACCAGGTGGACTGGGGACAGCAAGGAGTCATCAGGCCAGGTATTCCTGAGGCATGGTCCTAGGGCTCAGGTCCTCCGGGAGGGGAGGGAGAGAGAGAGAATTAGAGGGAGCATACTTAAATTCACACAGGACACCGGATAAGACAGGAGAATAACACCAGATATAACAGACTGACCCCTAGCCCCCCGGTACATAGACTATTGCAGCATAGATACTGGAGGCCTACTGTCCAGCTCTTATAACCTCTGATCCTTCTCCAACCAACTGTCCAGCTCTTATAACCTCTGATCCTTCTCCAAACATCTGTCCAGCTCTTATAACCTCTGATCCTTCTCCAACCAACTGTCCAGCTCTTATAACCTCTGATCCTTCTCCAACCATCTGTCCAGCTCTTATAACCTCTGATCCTTCTCCAACCAACTGTCCAGCTCTTATAACCTCTGATCCTTCTCCAACCATCTGTCCAGCTCTTATAACCTCTGATCCTTCTCCAACCAACTGTCCAGCTCTTATAACCTCTGATCCTTCTCCAACCAAATGTCCAGCTCTTATAACCTCTGATCCTTCTCCAACCCACTGTCCAGCTCTTATAACCTCTGATCCTTCTCCAACCCACTGTCCAGTGACTAACAACATTGGTCCAGTCAGTTATACCATCGGGCCATATGAAAGATCCAGCTCCAGCTTCAGCTCCAGCCTAATACTGCTAAATGCACACACACACACACACACACACACACACACACACACACACACACACACACACACACACACACACACACACACACACACACACACACACACACACACACACACACACACACACACACACACACACACACACACACACACACACACACACACACACACACACACACACACACACACACACACACACACACAGACACACACACTTTCCTATTTTCCCACGGTAACACCAACCCATATGCTCCTGTGATCTGCCCGGTTCCATTAAGATGGATTATTCCCCTTTACGTAATGATCTTAAACTGATTAATACGGTGTGGGAGACTTGTGAAAGGTGACTTTTGTTCACCTCAGAGGCATATTTATATTCTGTCTAAAAGCCATATGAGGGTAGAGTATTGTCCATCTCCCCAGTGGCTCCGGGGGACAATAGGCACCATTAGGACTAGACAGTTTTCTCTTTCTAAGACGTTACCTCATTGTGGAAAGAGCACTTTAAGACCATACAAAGCCTGATAGGAGTTGGTGTTAAGGAGGATGCTTCATTGGAATCAACACCGTAACAGACAAGCGTGTGGTGCTGAAATTATAAAGAATTGGAGTTGAACAGAGTGTGACTTGCCTCCTATATTCTAGTTGAACTCTTGTTAATGTTAATTCTGGGTGTGGGTCTTCCTTCGATCCTCCAACGATGCATCCCCTAGGGAGTAGAAGTCCTTCTGTGTGAGGGAAGACACATACAAATTTGAGAACACACACATTCATGAGTATCTTTTACACACATGCACGCAAGCACACACACACATGCACACGCACAAACACGCACACAACCCCACACTCACTCTTACACACACACACACATGCACACACACAATCACACACACACAGTAGCGGTTCGCAGAGATCCTGTACCAGTTAACAGTAGTACTGTAGCTACTGCAGAGGACATTTGACACCTCCTTTATGGAGAGACGCAGTGGGCAGGGCTGGCTGCATACTGAAACACAACCCTGCCTGGAACAGTATGGGGACTACACAGTATGCATCATTTGGGCCTTAGTCTGTTGAAAAACTCTGTACCCTGGTTGCAATACACAGCTTTAGTTCTGGTTAAAAGACAGAGTCTACGTGTTGTTCCCCAGAGAAAACAGCCCTGTCATACCCTCCTTTATCACTGAGACATGTGGCATCCTGTATTATTAGAAACATTACATTACATTTTCACTTAATACAAACAAAACGTTTTTAAAAAGTGGTTTGTGCAAGTTATGGTTGTCCATAAAGCCAGTCACTTCAGTAGGCAGATACAGCCAGTGAAGGGTGAGTCGGGTGCTGAATGCAAATACCAGGCAGCCATTTGAGAGAGAGAGAAAGAGTGATGTAAACTCTAATAACTAAATATGCCCCTTCTTACCTTATATGGCCAGGAGACATTCTGCTCTGATCATTTGATTTCCTGTATGATTGAAAAACAAAGGAAGACATATAACTTCTATTGTGTAATCTGTCTGGTGAATCACTTTTACCTGTACCTCCCTTCAGAGATCAACACATATCTGCCATTAGGTGAACTGACTAATATATAACCATATAACTTGGATGTTTTTTGGTGAGTATTTTATCCAACTAAACCTTTTCAAATTACAGCTGTTTTATACCCCTTTCATTCTGTTTTGATATAAAATGTAGTTTATTTCCTTCTATTTATTTACATTACCTAGTCAGATTTAGATTTTCCCCTTTCTCACTCATCCAGTTCTGCAGGATTGTTCATTGACGCACTTATTTGTGGTCAGAGAGGGACTTCCTGTCACGCCCTGACTCAAGGGACTTGTATTTGTTGAGTCAGGGTGTGTATTTTCTGTGTTGTGTTTGGCTATGTTGATTGTCTGTTAGATTCTAGTATGTCTAGATCTATGTTGGCCTGTGTGGTTCCCAATCAGAGGCAGCTGTCGCTCGTTGTCTCTGATTGGGGACCATACTTAGGCAGCCTTTTGGCACCTGTTAGTTGTGGGATCTTGTGCCGTATAGGTTTGTTGTGCGTACCTTAAGACGGTACGTATCGTTTGTTTGTTGTTTTGTCGTGTGTTTATTCGTTTAATAAACATGTACGCTTATCACGCTACAGAATGTCAGGGTCTACAAAATATACCACGGCACCTCTGAGAAAATTGTATGCAACATCCTGACCAGAGGTTTTTGTCCGTCTAAGCGTGGCATGTTGGGGCAGGGTGTGTATCTAAGCCGAGACCTGGAGAAGGCTAGTAGATACCCTCTGGACCTCCCTGAACACCAGAAGGTTGTTATCAGAGTTAAAGTTAATGTGGGCAAGGTGAAAAAAATTGACCGCCAATGCCACCCTTTGCAGAAGAGGTGGCATGACGAGGGTAATGACTCAGCCTGGGTTCCCCCTAACAGTGACCTTGAAGGATGGTTTAGAAGAGACCTGTGACTGGGACCCAAACCGTATTACTGTTTTAAAAAACGGAACCCACCTTACAAAGTGAGGACACTGATGAGGAAGAAGAGGAGGAAGAGGATTTTGAAGAAAAGGGTGTAGAAGGAGAGGAGGAGGAGGAAGAGAATGAAGATGTATTAATTAGATTAGCTCACATCCTGCGTCCTTTCTCCCACATCCTCTCGCTTCCTTTTGAAAGAGTTCAAAGGTAATTGAGGAGAGGTGTGCTTGTCTGAAATGAGACTCTCCTGAACAAAGAAGACCTTTGCAACATTCAACAAAATCTTTCAAGGGTCTTTTTCTCCTACTGAATCTGAACTTTTGTAATCTGTAAAAACAAGCATTTCTGATTTTTCAGCATAAATCCCAGTTGGGATTGGCCGTCACATATTAGCTTGATTATGATTAAAAGATGTCAAATATATATACACTGCTCAAAAAAATAAAGGGAACACTAAAATAACACATCCTAGATCTGAATGAATGAAATAATCTTATTAAATACTTTTTTCTTTACATAGTTGAATGTGCTGACAACAAAATCACACAAAAATTATCAATGGAAATCAAATGTATCAACCCATGGAGGTCTGGATTTGGAGTCACCCTCAAAATTAAAGTGGAAAACCACACTACAGGCTGATCCAACTTTGATGTAATGTCCTTAAAACAAGTCTAAATGAGGCTCAGTAGTGTGTGTGGCCTCCACGTGCCTGTATGACCTCCCTACAATGCCTGGGCATGCTCCTGATGAGGTGGCGGATGGTCTCCTGAGGGATCTCCTCTCAGACCTGGACTAAAGCATCCGCCAACTCCTGGACAGTCTGTGGTGCAACGTGGCGTTGGTGGATGGAGCGAGACATGATGTCCCAGATGTGCTCAATTGGATTCAGGTCTGGGGAACGGGCGGGCCAGTCCATAGCATCAATGCCTTCCTCTTGCAGGAATTGCTGACACACTCCAGCCACATGAGGTCTAGCATTGTCTTGCATTAGGAGGAACCCAGGGCCAACCGCACCAGCATATGGTCTCACAAGGGGTCTGAGGATCTCATCTCGGTACCTAATGGCAGTCAGGCTACCTCTGGCGAGCACATGGAGGGCTGTGCGGCCCCCCAAAGAAATGCCACCCATGACTGACCCACCGCCAAACCGGTCATGCTGGAGGATGTTGCAGGCAGCAGAACGTTCTCCACGGCGTCTCCAGACTCTGTCACATGTGCTCAGTGTGAACCTGCTTTCATATGTGAAGAGCACAGGGCGCCAGTGGCGAATTTGCCAATCTTGGTGTTCTCTGGCAAATGCCAAACGTCCTGCACGGTGTTGGGCTGTAAGCACAACCCCCACCTGTGGATGTCGGGCCCTGACCGTTTGAGCAGACACATGCACATTTGTGGACTGCTGGAGGTCATTTTGCAGGGCTCTGGCAGTGCTCCTCCTGCTCCTCCTTGCACAAAAGCACCGCCAGCATTCAAAAGTGACCAAAACATCAGCCAGGAAGCATAGGAACTGAGAAGTGGTCTGTGGTCACCACCTGCAAAACCAGTCCTTTATGTCTTGCTAATTGCCTATAATTTCCACATGTTGTCTATGCCATTTGCACAACAGCATGTGAAATGTATTGTCAATCAGTGTTGCTTCCTAAGTGGACAGTTTGATTTCACAGAAGTGTGATTGACTTGGAGTTACATTGTGTTGTTTAAGTGTTCCCTTTATTTTTTTGAGCAGTGTATATATATATATATATATATTTTTTTAATTCAATTTTACTTCCTTTAATTCAAATGAAATTCAAATTCTGCATGGCCAATTCAGGAGGCGGCAGAACAGAATGAGGATTATGAGGAAGAGGGGTTGAAGGGAGAGGAGGAGGAAGGAGAGCAGGAGGAGAGGGGAGGAAGAGGGGAAGGAAGAGAATGAGGATTATGAGGAAGATGAGGAGGAAGAAGAGGAATCGGATGGAGACACTGAGGAGTAGGAGGAAGAGGAAGAGGAAGAGGAGGAGGAAAAGGAGGAAGAGGAGGAGGAGGATGAAGAGGAGGAGGAAGAGGAGGAGGAGGAGGAAGAGGAGGAAGAAGATGAGGAGGAAAATGAGGAAGAGGAGGAGGAGGATGAAGAGGAGGAGGAAGAGGAGGAGGAGGAGGAAGAGGAGGAAGAGGAGGAGGAGGAGGAGGAAGATGAAGAGGAAGAGGAGGAGAGGAAAAGGAGGAAGAGGAGGAGAGGAGGAGGAGGATGATGAAGAGGATGAGGAAGAGGAGGAAGAGGAGGAAGAGGAGGAGGAGGAGGAAGATGAGGAGGAAGATGAGGAGGTTTACGAGGAAGAGGAGGATTACGAGGAAGGGGAGGAGGAGGACTCATAGTAAAGATAAGCAGACTATTATATGTCTTTAACACATATACTCTCCCTTTCTCAGGCTGAGGGGACAGAAGGCACCATCATTGTAAACCATGGCTAATTTGTTTTTTGGGGAAAGTTATTTCTAAATATGTTTTATTTATTTAATGGCATTAGTGATTAATTTATATTTGTCCCACTGGTTTAAGGCAGAAGTGTGAGACATGATAATAGACATGATTAGGGCCAGGTTTTTTCCTGACCGCTTATCACCTGAGTTGATCCTGATCAGGTCACATTAATCATACATTATATAGGTTGAAAGAAGTCTGCATAACATGATTGTGTAGGAGGAGAAAGTTATATTTGCACTTTAATTTGGAATTTTAAGACCCCTTGAAGTTTTCCTAAAAAACATACACAAATTATTTGATGAAATATTTTATTTGGCCTTACTGCTATTAGCCTGCCCATACAAACACATTGAATAACAGATTCACTACATGGAACAACAGATAGAACAGACACTTGGGACTATCTGAGAGGCATAATAAATATATATACAGTACCAGTCAAAAGTTGACACACCTACTCATTCATTTTCTACATTCTAGAATAATAGTGAAGACATCAAAACTATGAAATAACACATATGAAATCATGTAGTAAACAAAAAAGTGTTTAAGAAGGAAAGAAATTCCACATTCCAGGTGACTACCACATGAAGCTGGTTGAGAGAATGTCAAGAGTGTGCAAAGCTGTCATCAAGGCAAAGGGTGGCTACTTTGAAGAATCTCAAATCTAAAATATATTTTGATTTGTTTAACACTTTTTTGTGTTATTTCATAGTTTGTAGAAAACAGTAAAAATAAAGAAAAACCCTTGAATGAGTAGGTGTGTCCAAACATTTTACTGGTACTGTATATATATATATATATATATATATATATATATATATATATATATATTTTGTACATGTATTTAACCCCTTATTTTTGTCACTAAACAGTCTCCATATATACTTCCATTAATGTTTTCAACTGGTTCCAGGGGACCTTCAGACGAGTCTCGTGAGGCCTGTGGGCGTCCTAGAGCAAAACAACCGACATGTACAGTGAGGGAAAAAAGTATTTGATCCCCTGCTGATTTTGTACGTTTGCCCACTGACAAAGAAATTATCAGTCTATAATTTTAATGGTAGGTTTATTTGAACACTGAGAGACAGAATAACAACAAAAAAATCCAGAAAAACGCATGTCAAAAATGTTATAAATTGATTTGCATTTTAATGAGGGAAATAAGTATTTGACCCCCTCTCAATCAGAAAGATTTCTGGCTCCCAGGTGTCTTTTATACAGGTAACGAGCTGAGATTAGGAGCACACTCTTAAAGGGAGTGCTCCTAATCTCAGTTTGTTACCTGTATAAAAGACACCTGTCCACAGAAGCAATCAATCAATCAGATTCCAAAAGCTCCACCATGGCCAAGACCAAAGAGCTCTCCAAGGATGTCAGGGACAAGATTATAGACCTATACAAGGCTGGAATGGGCTGCAAGACCATCGCCAAGCAGCTTGGTGAGAAGGTGACAACAGTTGGTGCAATTATTCGCAAATAGAAGAAACACAAAAGACCTGTCAATCTCCCTCGGCCTGGGGCTCCATGCAAGATCTCACCTCGTGGAGTTGCAATGATCATGAGAACGGTGAGGAATCAGCCCAGAACTACACGGGAGGATCTTGTCAATGATCTCAAGGCAGCTGGGACCATAGTCACCAAGAAAACAATTGGTAACACACTACGCCGTGAATGACTGAAATCCTGCAGCGCCCGCAAGGTCCCCCTGCTCAAGAAAGCACATATACAGGCCCATCTGAAGTTTGCCAATGAACATCTGAATGATTCAGAGGAGAACTGGGTGAAAGTGTTGTGGTCAGATGAGACCAAAATCAAGCTCTTTGGCATCAAGTCAACTCTCTGTGTTTGGAGGAGGAGGAATGCTGCCTATGACCCCAAGAACACCATCCCCACCGTCAAACATGGAGGTGGAAACATTATGCTTTGGGGGTGTTTTTCTGCTAAGGGGACAGGACAACTTCACCGCATCAAAGGGACGATGGACGGGGCCATGTACCGTCAAATCTTGGGTGAGAACCTCCTTCCCTCAGCCAGGGCATTGAAAACGGATTGTGGATGGGTATTGCAGCATGACAATGACCCAAAACACACGGTCAAGGCAACAAAGGAGTGGCTCAAGAACAAGCACATTAAGGTCCTGGAGTGGCCTAGCCAGTCTCCAGACCTTAATCCCATAGAAAATCTGTGGAGGGAGCTGAAGGTTCGAGTTGCCAAACTTCAGCCTCAAAACCTTCATGACTTGGAGAAGATCTGCAAAGAGGAGTGGGACAAAATCCCTCCTGAGATGTGTGCAAACCTGGTGGCCAACTACAAGAAACGTCTGACCTCTGTGATTGCCAACAAAGGTTTTGCCACCAAGTACTAAGTCATGTTTTGCAGAGGGGTCAAATACTTATTTCCCTCATTAAAATGCAAATCAATTTATAACATTTTTGACATGCGTCTTTCTGGATTTTGTTGTTGTTATTCTGTCTCTCAGTGTTCAAATAAACCTACCATTAAAATGATAGACTGATCATGTCTTTGTCAGTGGGCAAACGTACAAAATCAGCAGGGGATCAAATACTTTTTTTCCCTCACTGTATATACTGAGATCATGTGACAGATCATGTGACACTTAGATTGCACACAGGTGGACTTTATTTAACTAATCATGTGACTCTTGAAGGTAATTGGTTGCACCAGTTCTTATTTAGGGGCTTCATAGCAAAGGGGGTGAATACATATGCACGCACCACTTTTCCGTTATTTATTTTGTAGAATTTTTTGAAAAAAGTTGTTTTTTTCATTTCACTTCACCAATTTTGACTATTTTGTGTATGTCTATTACATTAAATCCAAATAAAAATCCATTTAAATTACAGGTTATAATGCAACAAAATAGGAAAAAACGCCAAGGGGGATGAATGCTTTTGCAAAGCCCTGTAATAGAACTAAGGCATTAGTAAACCTGCTACAATCATGCAGTACTGTGTGTACAGTCAGTGAGCAGTTTAGCAGTTACACCGGCGGGCCCCGGTGGCAATAAATGAGTAAAACCAAAAGCTTACCTTGACTTGGAAGAGTTCCAGTATTGTGTTGGATAGTCATAGCCAGCTAGCTAACATAGCATCCCTCTGTTTGAGCTGGGTGTCTGAGTAGGCTAAACTAGCTTCCTGCATTTGCTAGCTAAGTAAGTGAAAGTAAAAAAAAAAAAGAAATCTCTCTCTCTCTCTCTTGCTTCTCCTTCATTTTTTAAGGTACACCATTGTGCCAGCCTACAGAGTGCTGTTGAGGCTACTGTAGACCTTCATTGCAAAACAGTGTGTTTTAATCAATTATTTGTTGACATGTTAATATATTTAGAATAGTTTTATCTAAAAAGGATAACTTTTTAAATGTTTCACTATTTTTATGAAATTCACTGAGGAGGATGGTCCTCCCCTCCCTCCTCTGAGGAGCCTCCACTGATTGACAAGTGTATTATAAAGAATATCATTTTATATGACCATGAGAAACCCATTCCTGGCTGGCTGTAGTGTATGAGAAAACCTTACCTCCAGTTTGAATGATCTTGTATAAAAAAATATATTGCAAGAACTTCTTGATACAAGACAAATTAACTTGATAAGTTGTATTGGTAAGAAAACTCCACCCAAAACAAGTCCATAAAGCCAGTCTCTTCAGTAGGCAGATACAGCCAGTGAAGGGTTAGCCAAGTGCTGAATGCAAATACCAGGCAACCATTTGAGAGCTAGAGGGGGTGGTGTTAAAATAACTAAGCCTGCCCCTTCTTCATTTAAGAGACATCCTGCTCTGATCATGTGACTTTCAGTATGATTGAAAACGAAAGGAAGACAGATCACTTCTATTCCTTTTACTGGTAACAACTTTCTTTGGTGTAAAGTAATCTGTCTGGTGAATCACTTTTACCTGTACCTTCCTTCAGAGATCAACACAGATCTGCCATTAGGTGAACTGACTAATATATAACTTGGATGTTTTTTGGTGAGTATTTTATCCAACTAAACCTTTTCAAATTACAGCTGTTTTATACCCTGTTTTGATATACTATAGATAAAATGTAGTTTATTTCCTTCTATTTCTTTACATTACCCAGTCAGACTAATGTTTCCCTTTCTTACTCATCCAGTTCTGCAGTATTGTGCATTGACACATTTATTTGTGGTCAGAGAGGGAATTTCTTAAAATCGGGGAGGATTTTACCATGTGGGGAGGAGATTACTTCACTATTTCTGCTGGGGCACGAAGAATGGGTCTGTCAGGGCCACGGAATGGCAGAACCTACATCATGTACCATGGCACCTCTTTGTGGGCTGCACAGGAAATCATGGCCAGAGGTTTTTATCCGTCTAAGCGTGGCATGTTGGGGCAGGGTGTGTATCTAAGCCGGGACCTGGAGAAGGCTAGTAGATACCCCCTGGACCTCCCTGAACACCAGAAGGTTGTCATCAAAGTTAAAGTCAATGTGGGCAAGGTGAAAAAAATAGACTGCAAAGGCCACCCTTTGCAGAAGACGTGGCATGACAAAGGTTACGACTCAGCCTGGGTTCCTCCTAACTGTGGCATGGTGAAGAGTGGTTTACAAGAGAACTGTGTCTGGGACCCAAACCACATTACTGTTTTAGACATGATCAAATCAAAAACAGAACCCACCTTACAAAGTGAGGACACTGATGAGGAAGAAGAGGAGGAAGAGGACACTGATAAGGAGGAAGAGGAGGAGGAGGAGGAGGAAGATGGGGTGGAGGGAGAGAAGGAGGAGGAGGATTATGAGGAAGAGGGGATGGATGGAGAGGAGGAGGATTATGAGGAAGAGGGGGTGGAGGGAGAGAACGAGGAGGAGGATTATGAGGAAGAGGGGGTGCAGGAGGAGGAGGAGGAGGAGGAAGCGGATGGGGACACAGAGGAGGAGGACGAGGAGGATTATGAGGAAGATGGGGTGGAGGGAGAGAAGGAGGAGGAGGATTATGAGGAAGAGGGGGAGGAGGAGGAGGAGGAGGAGGAGGAGGAGGAGGAGGAGGAGGAGGAGGAGGAAGCGGATGGGGACACAGAGGAGGAGGAGGAGGAGGAGGAAGAGGACACTGATAAGGAGGAAGAGGAGGAGGAGGAGGAGGAGGAGGAGGAGGAGGAGGAGGAGGAAGATGGGGTGGAGGGAGAGAAGGAGGAGGATTATGAGGAAGAGGGGATGGATGGAGAGGAGGAGGAAGAGGAGGAGGATTATGAAGAAGAGGAGATGGAGGGAGAGGAGGATTATGAAGAAGAGGAGGAGGACTCATAGTGAAAATAAGCAGACTATTCTATGAACTCAGTGGTGTTTTTAATACATCTAATCTCCCTCTCTCAGGCTGAGGGACAGAAGTCACCATCATTGTAAAGGTTAGCTAATTTGTTGTTTTGGGAAAGTAATTTCTAAAGATGTGTTTACTTACTTAATGTGATTAGTGATGCATTTACATTTGTCCCACAGGTTTAAGGCAGAAGTATGAGACATGATAATAGACATGATTAGGGACATGCGTTTTTCCTGACCACAATGGCCTGACCAGGAAAAACTCCTAGCTCTGGTTATGATACACAGAGTTTGGGGCCCAGAGTTGTTCCTGGTCAGGTATATCCTGCAAGGGCATCACATGACTGTATAGCCAGAGAGGTAAATAAACATGTTTTTGTACTTGCTGACCTTTGGTGGTAAAAGGATTGCCATACTGACATCAATATAACTGCCATGAAAACACAGCTAAACCTGTCGTCAATCTATGTATTCAGATATAATACTGGGTGTTACAATCTAGACAGACAGGGCAGGTATTATTCAGACAATCATAACACACAACAAATAAAACGTTATTCAACCCTTCATCTTTGCACAGTGGGGGGTGACCTGTATAATACACACACACACACACACATACACACACACACACAAACACACACACACACACACACAGACAGACACATAGACACATTGCAGCAACATGTCCAGCCCTGGTCTGTTAATCTGTGTGGTCATCCTATGTGGTCAGGGTTGACACACATCTCCAGCACTGCTGACAGAGATATCTTCGGTTTGCTGTTACCCAACGTCTGTGTGAGTGTGTGTGTGTTTGTGACGTTACCCAACGTGTGTGTCTACTAGCTCGTCCCCCACCACCACACACAGACGGCCTGTCACCACACGGCCACACCAAAGCCCCATGTACACCTCTCCCCTGCCTCCCTCCTCTCCCTCTGCCTGGCTGACTGTCTGTCTCCCCTCCACCCCCATCCCCCCTGCATGGCTTCCTCACCTGTTGAGCCTGACTCCACACAGGGACGACCAGGGAACATGGGGTCCTTAATGGAAATGCATATTCTGACACCCGCATTGGCGGATACTGTGGCCTTTGGGATCGGGGGATTACAGATACAGAGGGAAACACACACTTACACACACATACATTTATGCATACATACAAGCCAACATAGACTGCCTTGGAAAGAGGCTTTTTGAAGTTATGGAGCATGTCAATGGAGGAAAATGTCAGAATCAATATTTATTTAAAGTATTGCAGATCAAAATTCAAAGCAGAGGTACAAAGGAAATGGATTTGCTAAAGCTGACCGATTTGTCATGATTGTATAAAAATGTTCTTTGTGTTATTACATTATTTTTTTTATATATATTGAATCAACAAGAGCGGCTCAGTCCATTACAGTTATTTCATACTTGTTTGCGAAAGCATCACGACCGTGAACGATAACAATCTGTCAATACTCTCTGGTGGACAGACTGCGTAAACATAAATGGTACCATAGACCTGTCTTTATACTATGGCCACCGATAGCTAACGAGCAGCAGTAGTGTTTTTCATCACTGGTTATTTGGACAAATCACGATTTCACAGGTGTTAAGCATCTTTCAAATTTCGGAAGGGGAGGGGACATTCGGCCCATAGACTTGCCTGTAACTTGTAAAGAGAGAGGGAGGAGCTACCCTGTAACTTGTAAAGAGAGAGGGAGGAGCTACCCTGTAACTTGTAAAGAGAGAGGGTGGAGCTACTCTGTAACTTGTAAAGAGAGAGGGTGGAGCTACTCTGTAACTTGTAAAGAGAGAGGGAGGAGCTACCCTGTAACTTATAAAGAGAGAGGGAGGAGCTACCATGTAACTTGTAAAGAGAGAGGGTGGAGCTACTCTGTAACTTGTAAAGAGAGAGGGTGGAGCTACTCTGTAACTTGTAAAGAGAGAGGGTGGAGCTACCCTGTAACTTGTAAAGAGAGAGGGAGGAGCTACCCTGTAACTTGTAAAGAGAGAGGGTGGAGCTACTCTGTAACTTGTAAAGAGAGAGGGTGGAGCTACCCTGTAACTTGTAAAGAGAGAGGGAGGAGCTACCCTGTAACTTGTAAAGAGAGAGGGTGGAGCTACTCTGTAACTTGTAAAGAGAGAGGGTGGAGCTACTCTGTAACTTGTAAAGAGAGAGGGTGGAGCTACTCTGTAACTTGTAAAGAGAGAGGGTGGAGCTACTCTGTAACTTGTAAAGAGAGAGGGTGGAGCTACTCTGTAACTTGTAAAGAGTGAGGGTAGAGTTACTCTGTAACTTGTAAAGAGTGAGGGTGGAGCTACTCTGTAACTTGTAAAGAGTGAGGGTGGAGCTACTCTGTAACTTGTAAAGAGTGAGGGTGGAGCTACTCTGTAACTTGTAAAGAGTGAGGGTGGAGCTACTCTGTAACTTGTAAAGAGTGAGGGTTGAGCTACTCTGTAACTTGTAAAGAGAGAGGGTGGAGCTACTCTGTAACTTGTAAAGAGTGAGGGTGGAGCTACTCTGTAACTTGTAAAGAGAGAGGGTGGAGCTACTCTGTAACTTGTAAAGAGAGAGGGAGGAGCTACCCTTTAACTCATAAAGAGAGAGGGAGGAGCTACCCTGTAACTCATAAAGAGAGAGGGAGGAGCTACCCTGTAACTTGTAAAGAGTGAGGGTGGAGCTACTCTGTAACTTGTAAAGAGAGAGGGTGGAGCTACTCTGTAACTTGTAAAGAGAGAGGGAGGAGCTACCCTTTAACTCATAAAGAGAGAGGGAGGAGCTACCCTGTAACTCATAAAGAGAGAGGGAGGAGCTACCCTGTAACTCATAAAGAGAGAGGGAGGAGCTACCCTGTAACTCATAAAGAGAGAGGGAGGAGCTACCCTGTAACTCATAAAGAGAGAGGGAGGAGCTACCCTGTAACTCATAAAGAGAGAGGGAGGAGCTACCCTGTGACTTGTAAAGAGAGAGGGAGGAGCTACCCTTTAACTCATAAAGAGAGAGGGAGGAGCTACCCTGTAACTCATAAAGAGAGAGGGAGGAGCTACCCTGTAACTCATAAAGAGAGAGGGAGGAGCTACCCTGTGACTTGTAAAGAGAGAGGGCGGAGCTACTCTTCCAGTTCTGCTCCTCATTGTAGCATCTCTTCATCTTCTGTATGGACCCAGAACTTAATCGAGCAGCTGACCGCAAGACTAGTTTTGGGTGAACCGAGATTCATCTTTTAATATCCATAAAGTAGAGTTTTCTCTTTTTTTTTTAACTGGACTCTTTTTTTTTTGATACAGTGCCTGCATTGAAATGTATTCCTCTGAAGTCACAAACCAATAAATGCAGGTATTGTAAACAGTAAATTGCCCAATCGAAGCAGCACGCAGCAGTTAAGGCAGAATTTACACCCTCACAAGGCATTAACAACTGCCTCTGGGTGGTTAAACAAATCAACCAATGAGAAATCAATACCAGACT
>NW_028161958.1:0-10000 GCF_964263955.1 Coregonus lavaretus
CAAGCCAGCCATGCCGACCATGGGCACCCAAAACCCCCATGTGTGAGTGAACAGCCTCCCCAGTGTACCCATAGTGAAATCAGGCTTAAAGTGACCTGTGGCGCCCCCCTGTGGATGGATCTTGGTGGGGGTGCTTGGACCCCTTCTTGGGGTCTCCTCCAAGCCAGCCATGCCGACCATGGGCACCCAAAACCCCCATGTGTGAGTGAACAGCCTCCCCAGTGTACCCATAGTGAAATCAGGCTTAAAGTGACCTGTGGCGCCCCCCTGTGGATGGATCTTGGTGGGGGTGCTTGGACCCCTTCTTGGGGTCTCCTCCAAGCCAGCCATGCCGACCATGGGCACCCAAAACCCCCATGTGTGAGTGAACAGCCTCCCCAGTGTACCCATAGTGAAATCCGGCCTAAAGTGACCTGTGGCGCCCCCCTGTGGATGGATTCGGCTGTGGGTGCTTGGACCCCTTCTTGGGGTCTCCCCCAAGCTGGCCATGCCGACCATGGGCACCCAAAACCCCCATGTGTGAGTGAACAGCCTCCCCTGGGTCCCCATAGTGAAATCCGGCCTAAAGTGACCTGTGGCGCCCCCCTGTGGATGGATTCGGCTGTGGGTGCTTGGACCCCTTCTTGGGGTCTCCCCCAAGCTGGCCATGCCGACCATGGGCACCCAAAACCCCATGTGTGAGTGAACAGCCTCCCCTGGGTCCCCATAGTGAAATCCGGCCTAAAGTGACCTGTGGCGCCCCCCTGTGGATGGATCTGGATGGGGGTGCTTGGACCCCTTCTTGGGGTCTCCTCCAAGCCAGCCATGCCGACCATGGGCACCCAAAACCCCCATGTGTGAGTGAACAGCCTCCCCTGGGTCCCCATAGTGAAATCAGGCTTAAAATGACATGTGGCGCCCCCCTGTGGATGGATCCGGCTGTGGGGTCTTGTACCCCCTCTTGGGGTCACCCCCAAGCCGGCCATGGGCACCCAAAACCCCCATGTGTGAGTGAACAGCCTCCCCTGTGTCCCCATAGTGAAATCAGGCCTAAAGTGACATGTGGCGCCCCCCTGTGGATGGATCCGGGTGGGGGTGCTTGGACCCCCTCTTGGGGTCTCCCCCAAGCCATGGGCAGCCAAATCCCCCATTTGTGAGTTAAGATCATCCCCTGGTTCCCCTAGTGAAATCAGGCCTAAAATGACCTCTGTGGCGCCCCCCTGTGGATGGATCCGGCTGTGGGGTCTTGGACCCCCTCTTGGGGTCACCCCCAAGCCAGCCATGGGCACCCAAAACCCCCATTTGTGAGTTAAGATCATCCCCTGGTTCCCCTAGTGAAATCAGGCTTAAAATGACATGTGGCGCCCCCTGTGGATGGATCCGGGTGTGGGGTCTTGGACCCCCTCTTGGGGTCACCCCCAAGCCGGCCAAGGGCACCCAAAACCCCCATGTGTGAGGTAAGAGCCTCCCCTGGTTCTCCTAGTGTCCGCCGGCGGTTTACCATATGGGGGTGTCTGACCACCACCCCAATCCGAGAAAAGTGCATCAAAATCGGCCTCCGTGAGCCAGGAGTCGGTCCCTGGTTCTCATAGTGTCAACCGGATGATTTCCATATGGGGGTGTCTGACCACCAACCCAATCCGAGAAAAGTGCATCAAAATCGGCCTTCCGGGAGCCAGGAGTCGGTCCCTGGTTCTCATAGTGTCAACCGGATGGTTTCCATATGGGGGTGTCTGACCACCAACCCAATCCGAGAAAAGTGCATCAAAATCGGCCTTCCGGGAGCCAGGAGTCGGTCCCTGGTTCTCATAGTGTCAACCGGATGATTTCCATATGGGGGTGTCTGACCACCAACCCAATCCGAGAAAAGTGCATCAAAATCGGCCTTCCGGGAGCCAGGAGTCGGTCCCTGGTTCTCCTAATGTCAACCGGATGGTTTCCATATGGGGGTGTCTGACCACCAACCCAATCCGAGAAAAGTGCATCAAAATCGGCCTTCCGGGAGCCAGGAGTCGGTCCCTGGTTCTCATAGTGTCAACCGGATGATTTCCATATGGGGGTGTCTGACCACCAACCCAATCCGAGAAAAGTGCATCAAAATCGGCCTCCGTGAGCCAGGAGTCGGTCCCTGGTTCTCATAGTGTCAACCGGATGATTTCCATATGGGGGTGTCTGACCACCAACCCAATCCGAGAAAAGTGCATCAAAATCGGCCTTCCGGGAGCCAGGAGTCGGTCCCTGGTTCTCCTAATGTCAACCGGATGATTTCCATATGGGGGTGTCTGACCACCAACCCAATCCGAGAAAAGTGCATCAAAATCGGCCTTCCGGGAGCCAGGAGTCGGTCCCTGGTTCTCATAGTGTCAACCGGATGATTTCCATATGGGGGTGTCTGACCACCAACCCAATCCGAGAAAAGTGCATCAAAATCGGCCTCCGTGAGCCAGGAGTCGGTCCCTGGTTCTCATAGTGTCAACCGGATGATTTCCATATGGGGGTGTCTGACCACCAACCCAATCCGAGAAAAGTGCATCAAAATCGGCCTTCCGGGAGCCAGGAGTCGGTCCCTGGTTCTCCTAATGTCAACCGGATGATTTCCATATGGGGGTGTCTGACCACCAACCCAATCCGAGAAAAGTGCATCAAAATCGGCCTTCCGGGAGCCAGGAGTCGGTCCCTGGTTCTCATAGTGTCAACCGGATGATTTCCATATGGGGGTGTCTGACCACCAACCCAATCCGAGAAAAGTGCATCAAAATCGGCCTCCGTGAGCCAGGAGTCGGTCCCTGGTTCTCATAGTGTCAACCGGATGATTTCCATATGGGGGTGTCTGACCACCAACCCAATCCGAGAAAAGTGCATCAAAATCGGCCTTCCGGGAGCCAGGAGTCGGTCCCTGGTTCTCATAGTGTCAACCGGATGGTTTCCATATGGGGGTGTCTGACCACCAACCCAATCCGAGAAAAGTGCATCAAAATCGGCCTTCCGGGAGCCAGGAGTCGGTCCCTGGTTCTCCTAATGTCAACCGGATGATTTCCATATGGGGGTGTCTGACCACCAACCCAATCCGAGAAAAGTGCATCAAAATCGGCCTTCCGGGAGCCAGGAGTCGGTCCCTGGTTCTCCTAATGTCAACCGGATGATTTCCATATGGGGGTGTCTGACCACCAACCCAATCCGAGAAAAGTGCATCAAAATCGGCCTTCCGGGAGCCAGGAGTCGGTCCCTGGTTCTCATAGTGTCAACCGGATGATTTCCATATGGGGGTGTCTGACCACCAACCCAATCCGAGAAAAGTGCATCAAAATCGGCCTCCGTGAGCCAGGAGTCGGTCCCTGGTTCTCATAGTGTCAACCGGATGATTTCCATATGGGGGTGTCTGACCACCAACCCAATCCGAGAAAAGTGCATCAAAATCGGCCTTCCGGGAGCCAGGAGTCGGTCCCTGGTTCTCATAGTGTCAACCGGATGGTTTCCATATGGGGGTGTCTGACCACCAACCCAATCCGAGAAAAGTGCATCAAAATCGGCCTTCCGGGAGCCAGGAGTCGGTCCCTGGTTCTCCTAATGTCAACCGGATGATTTCCATATGGGGGTGTCTGACCACCAACCCAATCCGAGAAAAGTGCATCAAAATCGGCCTTCCGGGAGCCAGGAGTCGGTCCCTGGTTCTCCTAATGTCAACCGGATGATTTCCATATGGGGGTGTCTGACCACCAACCCAATCCGAGAAAAGTGCATCAAAATCGGCCTTCCGGGAGCCAGGAGTCGGTCCCTGGTTCTCATAGTGTCAACCGGATGGTTTCCATATGGGGGTGTCTGACCACCAACCCAATCCGAGAAAAGTGCATCAAAATCGGCCTTCCGGGAGCCAGGAGTCGGTCCCTGGTTCTCATAGTGTCAACCGGATGATTTCCATATGGGGGTGTCTGACCACCAACCCAATCCGAGAAAAGTGCATCAAAATCGGCCTTCCGGGAGCCAGGAGTCGGTCCCTGGTTCTCCTAATGTCAACCGGATGGTTTCCATATGGGGGTGTCTGACCACCAACCCAATCCGAGAAAAGTGCATCAAAATCGGCCTTCCGGGAGCCAGGAGTCGGTCCCTGGTTCTCATAGTGTCAACCGGATGATTTCCATATGGGGGTGTCTGACCACCAACCCAATCCGAGAAAAGTGCATCAAAATCGGCCTTCCGGGAGCCAGGAGTCGGTCCCTGGTTCTCCTAATGTCAACCGGATGGTTTCCATATGGGGGTGTCTGACCACCAACCCAATCCGAGAAAAGTGCATCAAAATCGGCCTTCCGGGAGCCAGGAGTCGGTCCCTGGTTCTCATAGTGTCAACCGGATGATTTCCATATGGGGGTGTCTGACCACCAACCCAATCCGAGAAAAGTGCATCAAAATCGGCCTCCGTGAGCCAGGAGTCGGTCCCTGGTTCTCATAGTGTCAACCGGATGATTTCCATATGGGGGTGTCTGACCACCAACCCAATCCGAGAAAAGTGCATCAAAATCGGCCTTCCGGGAGCCAGGAGTCGGTCCCTGGTTCTCCTAATGTCAACCGGATGATTTCCATATGGGGGTGTCTGACCACCAACCCAATCCGAGAAAAGTGCATCAAAATCGGCCTTCCGGGAGCCAGGAGTCGGTCCCTGGTTCTCATAGTGTCAACCGGATGATTTCCATATGGGGGTGTCTGACCACCAACCCAATCCGAGAAAAGTGCATCAAAATCGGCCTCCGTGAGCCAGGAGTCGGTCCCTGGTTCTCATAGTGTCAACCGGATGATTTCCATATGGGGGTGTCTGACCACCAACCCAATCCGAGAAAAGTGCATCAAAATCGGCCTTCCGGGAGCCAGGAGTCGGTCCCTGGTTCTCATAGTGTCAACCGGATGGTTTCCATATGGGGGTGTCTGACCACCAACCCAATCCGAGAAAAGTGCATCAAAATCGGCCTTCCGGGAGCCAGGAGTCGGTCCCTGGTTCTCCTAATGTCAACCGGATGATTTCCATATGGGGGTGTCTGACCACCAACCCAATCCGAGAAAAGTGCATCAAAATCGGCCTTCCGGGAGCCAGGAGTCGGTCCCTGGTTCTCCTAATGTCAACCGGATGATTTCCATATGGGGGTGTCTGACCACCAACCCAATCCGAGAAAAGTGCATCAAAATCGGCCTTCCGGGAGCCAGGAGTCGGTCCCTGGTTCTCATAGTGTCAACCGGATGATTTCCATATGGGGGTGTCTGACCACCAACCCAATCCGAGAAAAGTGCATCAAAATCGGCCTCCGTGAGCCAGGAGTCGGTCCCTGGTTCTCATAGTGTCAACCGGATGATTTCCATATGGGGGTGTCTGACCACCAACCCAATCCGAGAAAAGTGCATCAAAATCGGCCTTCCGGGAGCCAGGAGTCGGTCCCTGGTTCTCATAGTGTCAACCGGATGGTTTCCATATGGGGGTGTCTGACCACCAACCCAATCCGAGAAAAGTGCATCAAAATCGGCCTTCCGGGAGCCAGGAGTCGGTCCCTGGTTCTCCTAATGTCAACCGGATGATTTCCATATGGGGGTGTCTGACCACCAACCCAATCCGAGAAAAGTGCATCAAAATCGGCCTTCCGGGAGCCAGGAGTCGGTCCCTGGTTCTCCTAATGTCAACCGGATGATTTCCATATGGGGGTGTCTGACCACCAACCCAATCCGAGAAAAGTGCATCAAAATCGGCCTTCCGGGAGCCAGGAGTCGGTCCCTGGTTCTCATAGTGTCAACCGGATGGTTTCCATATGGGGGTGTCTGACCACCAACCCAATCCGAGAAAAGTGCATCAAAATCGGCCTTCCGGGAGCCAGGAGTCGGTCCCTGGTTCTCATAGTGTCAACCGGATGATTTCCATATGGGGGTGTCTGACCACCAACCCAATCCGAGAAAAGTGCATCAAAATCGGCCTTCCGGGAGCCAGGAGTCGGTCCCTGGTTCTCCTAATGTCAACCGGATGGTTTCCATATGGGGGTGTCTGACCACCAACCCAATCCGAGAAAAGTGCATCAAAATCGGCCTTCCGGGAGCCAGGAGTCGGTCCCTGGTTCTCATAGTGTCAACCGGATGATTTCCATATGGGGGTGTCTGACCACCAACCCAATCCGAGAAAAGTGCATCAAAATCGGCCTCCGTGAGCCAGGAGTCGGTCCCTGGTTCTCATAGTGTCAACCGGATGATTTCCATATGGGGGTGTCTGACCACCAACCCAATCCGAGAAAAGTGCATCAAAATCGGCCTTCCGGGAGCCAGGAGTCGGTCCCTGGTTCTCCTAATGTCAACCGGATGATTTCCATATGGGGGTGTCTGACCACCAACCCAATCCGAGAAAAGTGCATCAAAATCGGCCTTCCGGGAGCCAGGAGTCGGTCCCTGGTTCTCATAGTGTCAACCGGATGATTTCCATATGGGGGTGTCTGACCACCAACCCAATCCGAGAAAAGTGCATCAAAATCGGCCTCCGTGAGCCAGGAGTCGGTCCCTGGTTCTCATAGTGTCAACCGGATGATTTCCATATGGGGGTGTCTGACCACCAACCCAATCCGAGAAAAGTGCATCAAAATCGGCCTTCCGGGAGCCAGGAGTCGGTCCCTGGTTCTCCTAATGTCAACCGGATGATTTCCATATGGGGGTGTCTGACCACCAACCCAATCCGAGAAAAGTGCATCAAAATCGGCCTTCCGGGAGCCAGGAGTCGGTCCCTGGTTCTCATAGTGTCAACCGGATGATTTCCATATGGGGGTGTCTGACCACCAACCCAATCCGAGAAAAGTGCATCAAAATCGGCCTCCGTGAGCCAGGAGTCGGTCCCTGGTTCTCATAGTGTCAACCGGATGATTTCCATATGGGGGTGTCTGACCACCAACCCAATCCGAGAAAAGTGCATCAAAATCGGCCTTCCGGGAGCCAGGAGTCGGTCCCTGGTTCTCATAGTGTCAACCGGATGGTTTCCATATGGGGGTGTCTGACCACCAACCCAATCCGAGAAAAGTGCATCAAAATCGGCCTTCCGGGAGCCAGGAGTCGGTCCCTGGTTCTCCTAATGTCAACCGGATGATTTCCATATGGGGGTGTCTGACCACCAACCCAATCCGAGAAAAGTGCATCAAAATCGGCCTTCCGGGAGCCAGGAGTCGGTCCCTGGTTCTCCTAATGTCAACCGGATGATTTCCATATGGGGGTGTCTGACCACCAACCCAATCCGAGAAAAGTGCATCAAAATCGGCCTTCCGGGAGCCAGGAGTCGGTCCCTGGTTCTCATAGTGTCAACCGGATGGTTTCCATATGGGGGTGTCTGACCACCAACCCAATCCGAGAAAAGTGCATCAAAATCGGCCTTCCGGGAGCCAGGAGTCGGTCCCTGGTTCTCATAGTGTCAACCGGATGATTTCCATATGGGGGTGTCTGACCACCAACCCAATCCGAGAAAAGTGCATCAAAATCGGCCTTCCGGGAGCCAGGAGTCGGTCCCTGGTTCTCATAGTGTCAACCGGATGATTTCCATATGGGGGTGTCTGACCACCAACCCAATCCGAGAAAAGTGCATCAAAATCGGCCTTCCGGGAGCCAGGAGTCGGTCCCTGGTTCTCCTAATGTCAACCGGATGGTTTCCATATGGGGGTGTCTGACCACCAACCCAATCCGAGAAAAGTGCATCAAAATCGGCCTTCCGGGAGCCAGGAGTCGGTCCCTGGTTCTCATAGTGTCAACCGGATGATTTCCATATGGGGGTGTCTGACCACCAACCCAATCCGAGAAAAGTGCATCAAAATCGGCCTCCGTGAGCCAGGAGTCGGTCCCTGGTTCTCATAGTGTCAACCGGATGATTTCCATATGGGGGTGTCTGACCACCAACCCAATCCGAGAAAAGTGCATCAAAATCGGCCTCCGTGAGCCAGGAGTCGGTCCCTGGTTCTCATAGTGTCAACCGGATGATTTCCATATGGGGGTGTCTGACCACCAACCCAATCCGAGAAAAGTGCATCAAAATCGGCCTTCCGGGAGCCAGGAGTCGGTCCCTGGTTCTCCTAATGTCAACCGGATGATTTCCATATGGGGGTGTCTGACCACCAACCCAATCCGAGAAAAGTGCATCAAAATCGGCCTTCCGGGAGCCAGGAGTCGGTCCCTGGTTCTCATAGTGTCAACCGGATGATTTCCATATGGGGGTGTCTGACCACCAACCCAATCCGAGAAAAGTGCATCAAAATCGGCCTCCGTGAGCCAGGAGTCGGTCCCTGGTTCTCATAGTGTCAACCGGATGATTTCCATATGGGGGTGTCTGACCACCAACCCAATCCGAGAAAAGTGCATCAAAATCGGCCTTCCGGGAGCCAGGAGTCGGTCCCTGGTTCTCATAGTGTCAACCGGATGGTTTCCATATGGGGGTGTCTGACCACCAACCCAATCCGAGAAAAGTGCATCAAAATCGGCCTTCCGGGAGCCAGGAGTCGGTCCCTGGTTCTCCTAATGTCAACCGGATGATTTCCATATGGGGGTGTCTGACCACCAACCCAATCCGAGAAAAGTGCATCAAAATCGGCCTTCCGGGAGCCAGGAGTCGGTCCCTGGTTCTCCTAATGTCAACCGGATGATTTCCATATGGGGGTGTCTGACCACCAACCCAATCCGAGAAAAGTGCATCAAAATCGGCCTTCCGGGAGCCAGGAGTCGGTCCCTGGTTCTCATAGTGTCAACCGGATGGTTTCCATATGGGGGTGTCTGACCACCAACCCAATCCGAGAAAAGTGCATCAAAATCGGCCTTCCGGGAGCCAGGAGTCGGTCCCTGGTTCTCATAGTGTCAACCGGATGGTTTCCATATGGGGGTGTCTGACCACCAACCCAATCCGAGAAAAGTGCATCAAAATCGGCCTTCCGGGAGCCAGGAGTCGGTCCCTGGTTCTCATAGTGTCAACCGGATGGTTTCCATATGGGGGTGTCTGACCACCAACCCAATCCGAGAAAAGTGCATCAAAATCGGCCTTCCGTGAGGCAGGAGTCGGCCCCTGGTTCTCCTGTTGTCAACCGGATGATTTCCATATGGGGGTGTCTGACCACCACCCCAATCCGAAAAAAGTGCATCAAATCGGCCTTCCGTGAGCCAGGAGTCGGTCCCTGGTTCTCCTGGTGTCCGCCGGCGGACAACCATGTTGGGGTGTCTGACCACCAACCCAATCCGAGAAAAGTGCATCAAAATCGGCCTTCCGTGAGGCAGGAGTCGGTCCCTGGTTCTCCTGTTGTCAACCGGATGATTTCCATATGGGGGTGTCTGACCACCACCCCAATCCGAAAAAAGTGCATCAAATCGGCCTTCCGTGAGGCAGGAGTCGGTCCCTGGTTCTCCTGGTGTCCGCCGGCGGACAACCATGTTGGGGTGTCTGACCCACAACCCAATCCGACCAAGTGCACCCAAATCGGCCTTCCGTGAGCCAGGAGTCGGTCTCTGGTTCTCCCATCGACCGCCGGCGGTCTTCCATGTGGGGGTGTCTGACCCACAACCCAATCCGACCAAGAGCACCCATGTCGGCCTTGTGTGAGTCAGGAGCCGTTCCCCCTGGTTCTCATTTGGGTTACCATGCACGAAGGGACATAGTGCAATTTCGGCCGATTTTTCCGATTTTTTCAAATAATGTTTAAAAATACTTCCCGATGAGCTAGAGGTCCCAAATTTGGTCTATTATCCTCTTTTATGATGAACTTCCATTACCTAAAAGGGTTTTTCTTAACTCGTATAGGAACATCAACCGTTCTGACCCCTATTTTTTTTTTCACTTTTCTAACATAATTAAAATATAGTAAAAAATTTCCAAAAACGAATTAATTTATATATAAATGTGCGTCTATTCGTGCCCTTTTGCGCCAAAAAAACCCCATCCTGATTGGACTTTTAGTTTTTGAATTATTAACGTTTTAAGTCGTTTTTTCAAAACCGAAATCGCTGTTTTTTCCCCCAAACGGCGGAGCACAGACAGGCCCAGCGG
>NW_028161958.1:20000-25000 GCF_964263955.1 Coregonus lavaretus
TTGGTGGTCGTGGTTCTGGAGCCCAGGCCATCCAGGGAGTGAGCTGCAGTCTGAGGCCGAGTGAGAGAGGGTTTGAGTGGGCAGGGAGTGTGGGCTTGGTGGTCGTGGTTCTGGAGCCCAGGCCATCCAGGGAGTGAGCTGCAGTCTCAGGCCGAGTGAGAGAGGGTTTCACTGGGCATGGAGTGTAGAGATGGAGGCAATGAGCTCCAGAGGTCACAAAGGTCAATGTGGGCCTGCATGGCTGTCAGCAGGGCCACAGAGAGAAGGCCCAAGTGAATAGGTGTGTCTGTGTGAGTGAGTGAACCTGTCTCATAGGGGGGCAGAGCAGGCATCCCCTTTGGGGGCTGTCTGCTCTGTCCCCCTTTTTTTTTGGCCTCCTATACCTCTGGAGGTCAAGGGAGTAAGCTGTACTCTCAAGCCCATGTGAGAGAGGCTTTTAATGGGAAGAGAGAGTTTAAAAAGAGGCATGTAGCTCCAGAGGTCACAAAGGTCAATGTGGGCCTGCATGGATGTCAGCAGGGCATGAGGGAGAAGGCCCAAGTGAATAGGTGTGTCTGTGTGAGTGAGTGAACCTGTCTCATAGGGGGGCAGAGCAGGCATCCCCTTTGGGGGCTGTCTGCTCTGTCCCCCTTTTTTTTTGGCCTCCTATACCTCTGGAGGTCAAGGGAGTAAGCTGTACTCTCAAGCCCATGGGAGAGAGGGTTTTAATAGGGAGAGAGTGATTAAAAAGAGGCATGGTGCTCCAGGGGAGTGAGCTGTACTCTCATGCCCATGGGAGATGCCCTTTACTAGGCAGGGAGTTTAGAACAAGGTGCATGGAGCTCCAGAGGTCACAAAGGTCAATGTGGGCCTGCATGGATGTCAGCAGGGCATGAGGGAGAAGGCCCAAGTGAATAGGTTTGTCTGTGTGTGTCTGTGTGAGTGAGTGAGTGAGTGTGTGTGTGAACCTTTCCCACAGGAGGGCAGCACTGTGCAGGCAGCTCCAATGGAGGCTGGCTGCTCTGTGCCCATGTATTATTTGTTCTCTCTCTCTCTCTCTCTCCCCTTTCTTCTGGCCTGCTGGGTCACTTTTGTGTGTGGAGGGCTGGACTCTGTCTCACCCATCCCAGCCATGGGCACCCAGAATGCCCATGTGTGAGTCAGGAGCCCTCCCCTGGTTCTCCTAGTGAAAATGACCTGTGGCGCCCCCCTGTGGATGGATCTTGGTGGGGGTGCTTGGACCCCTTCTTGGGGTCTCCTCCAAGCCAGCCATGCCGACCATGGGCACCCAAAACCCCCATGTGTGAGTGAACAGCCTCCCCAGTGTACCCATAGTGAAATCAGGCTTAAAGTGACCTGTGGCGCCCCCCTGTGGATGGATCTTGGTGGGGGTGCTTGGACCCCTTCTTGGGGTCTCCTCCAAGCCAGCCATGCCGACCATGGGCACCCAAAACCCCCATGTGTGAGTGAACAGCCTCCCCAGTGTACCCATAGTGAAATCAGGCTTAAAGTGACCTGTGGCGCCCCCCTGTGGATGGATCTTGGTGGGGGTGCTTGGACCCCTTCTTGGGGTCTCCTCCAAGCCAGCCATGCCGACCATGGGCACCCAAAACCCCCATGTGTGAGTGAACAGCCTCCCCAGTGTACCCATAGTGAAATCAGGCTTAAAGTGACCTGTGGCGCCCCCCTGTGGATGGATCTTGGTGGGGGTGCTTGGACCCCTTCTTGGGGTCTCCTCCAAGCCAGCCATGCCGACCATGGGCACCCAAAACCCCCATGTGTGAGTGAACAGCCTCCCCAGTGTACCCATAGTGAAATCAGGCTTAAAGTGACCTGTGGCGCCCCCCTGTGGATGGATCTTGGTGGGGGTGCTTGGACCCCTTCTTGGGGTCTCCTCCAAGCCAGCCATGCCGACCATGGGCACCCAAAACCCCCATGTGTGAGTGAACAGCCTCCCCAGTGTACCCATAGTGAAATCCGGCCTAAAGTGACCTGTGGCGCCCCCCTGTGGATGGATTCGGCTGTGGGTGCTTGGACCCCTTCTTGGGGTCTCCCCCAAGCTGGCCATGCCGACCATGGGCACCCAAAACCCCCATGTGTGAGTGAACAGCCTCCCCTGGGTCCCCATAGTGAAATCCGGCCTAAAGTGACCTGTGGCGCCCCCCTGTGGATGGATTCGGCTGTGGGTGCTTGGACCCCTTCTTGGGGTCTCCCCCAAGCTGGCCATGCCGACCATGGGCACCCAAAACCCCCATGTGTGAGTGAACAGCCTCCCCTGGGTCCCCATAGTGAAATCCGGCCTAAAGTGACCTGTGGCGCCCCCCTGTGGATGGATCTGGATGGGGGTGCTTGGACCCCTTCTTGGGGTCTCCTCCAAGCCAGCCATGCCGACCATGGGCACCCAAAACCCCCATGTGTGAGTGAACAGCCTCCCCTGGGTCCCCATAGTGAAATCAGGCTTAAAATGACATGTGGCGCCCCCCTGTGGATGGATCCGGCTGTGGGGTCTTGTACCCCCTCTTGGGGTCACCCCCAAGCCGGCCATGGGCACCCAAAACCCCCATGTGTGAGTGAACAGCCTCCCCTGTGTCCCCATAGTGAAATCAGGCCTAAAGTGACATGTGGCGCCCCCCTGTGGATGGATCCGGGTGGGGGTGCTTGGACCCCCTCTTGGGGTCTCCCCCAAGCCATGGGCAGCCAAATCCCCCATTTGTGAGTTAAGATCATCCCCTGGTTCCCCTAGTGAAATCAGGCCTAAAATGACCTCTGTGGCGCCCCCCTGTGGATGGATCCGGCTGTGGGGTCTTGGACCCCCTCTTGGGGTCACCCCCAAGCCAGCCATGGGCACCCAAAACCCCCATTTGTGAGTTAAGATCATCCCCTGGTTCCCCTAGTGAAATCAGGCTTAAAATGACATGTGGCGCCCCCCTGTGGATGGATCCGGGTGTGGGGTCTTGGACCCCCTCTTGGGGTCACCCCCAAGCCGGCCAAGGGCACCCAAAACCCCCATGTGTGAGGTAAGAGCCTCCCCTGGTTCTCCTAGTGTCCGCCGGCGGTTTACCATATGGGGGTGTCTGACCACCACCCCAATCCGAGAAAAGTGCATCAAAATCGGCCTCCGTGAGCCAGGAGTCGGTCCCTGGTTCTCATAGTGTCAACCGGATGATTTCCATATGGGGGTGTCTGACCACCAACCCAATCCGAGAAAAGTGCATCAAAATCGGCCTTCCGGGAGCCAGGAGTCGGTCCCTGGTTCTCATAGTGTCAACCGGATGGTTTCCATATGGGGGTGTCTGACCACCAACCCAATCCGAGAAAAGTGCATCAAAATCGGCCTTCCGGGAGCCAGGAGTCGGTCCCTGGTTCTCATAGTGTCAACCGGATGATTTCCATATGGGGGTGTCTGACCACCAACCCAATCCGAGAAAAGTGCATCAAAATCGGCCTCCGTGAGCCAGGAGTCGGTCCCTGGTTCTCATAGTGTCAACCGGATGATTTCCATATGGGGGTGTCTGACCACCAACCCAATCCGAGAAAAGTGCATCAAAATCGGCCTTCCGGGAGCCAGGAGTCGGTCCCTGGTTCTCCTAATGTCAACCGGATGATTTCCATATGGGGGTGTCTGACCACCAACCCAATCCGAGAAAAGTGCATCAAAATCGGCCTTCCGGGAGCCAGGAGTCGGTCCCTGGTTCTCATAGTGTCAACCGGATGATTTCCATATGGGGTGTCTGACCACCAACCCAATCCGAGAAAAGTGCATCAAAATCGGCCTCCGTGAGCCAGGAGTCGGTCCCTGGTTCTCATAGTGTCAACCGGATGATTTCCATATGGGGGTGTCTGACCACCAACCCAATCCGAGAAAAGTGCATCAAAATCGGCCTTCCGGGAGCCAGGAGTCGGTCCCTGGTTCTCCTAATGTCAACCGGATGATTTCCATATGGGGGTGTCTGACCACCAACCCAATCCGAGAAAAGTGCATCAAAATCGGCCTTCCGGGAGCCAGGAGTCGGTCCCTGGTTCTCATAGTGTCAACCGGATGATTTCCATATGGGGGTGTCTGACCACCAACCCAATCCGAGAAAAGTGCATCAAAATCGGCCTCCGTGAGCCAGGAGTCGGTCCCTGGTTCTCATAGTGTCAACCGGATGATTTCCATATGGGGGTGTCTGACCACCAACCCAATCCGAGAAAAGTGCATCAAAATCGGCCTTCCGGGAGCCAGGAGTCGGTCCCTGGTTCTCATAGTGTCAACCGGATGGTTTCCATATGGGGGTGTCTGACCACCAACCCAATCCGAGAAAAGTGCATCAAAATCGGCCTTCGGGAGCCAGGAGTCGGTCCCTGGTTCTCCTAATGTCAACCGGATGATTTCCATATGGGGGTGTCTGACCACCAACCCAATCCGAGAAAAGTGCATCAAAATCGGCCTTCCGGGAGCCAGGAGTCGGTCCCTGGTTCTCCTAATGTCAACCGGATGATTTCCATATGGGGGTGTCTGACCACCAACCCAATCCGAGAAAAGTGCATCAAAATCGGCCTTCCGGGAGCCAGGAGTCGGTCCCTGGTTCTCATAGTGTCAACCGGATGGTTTCCATATGGGGGTGTCTGACCACCAACCCAATCCGAGAAAAGTGCATCAAAATCGGCCTTCCGGGAGCCAGGAGTCGGTCCCTGGTTCTCATAGTGTCAACCGGATGGTTTCCATATGGGGGTGTCTGACCACCAACCCAATCCGAGAAAAGTGCATCAAAATCGGCCTTCCGGGAGCCAGGAGTCGGTCCCTGGTTCTCATAGTGTCAACCGGATGGTTTCCATATGGGGGTGTCTGACCACCAACCCAATCCGAGAAAAGTGCATCAAAATCGGCCTTCCGTGAGGCAGGAGTCGGCCCCTGGTTCTCCTGTTGTCAACCGGATGATTTCCATATGGGGGTGTCTGACCACCACCCCAATCCGAAAAAAGTGCATCAAATCGGCCTTCCGTGAGCCAGGAGTCGGTCCCTGGTTCTCCTGGTGTCC
>NW_028161957.1:0-87500 GCF_964263955.1 Coregonus lavaretus
AAGGTATCACGTCCGGTGGAGCATGTGTCGATACGGATACCTGCTTGCTAGTCAAGCTAGTCGGTACAGCTAGCTAGCTACTCTACCAGCAGCATCCTAGTTATCCTAGCTACCACTACATCATCACCGGCTGCCTGCATTTCTTGTGGACCGATGGAGCTCCCTGGTTGTTTCTTCCACCTGTTAAATACCGTGGAGGGCTTCTCCCTCTCTCATTGACGGATGCTGGCCTACGCTCCCTCTGTCCGGTTCTCCTCTCTTCAATAGATGGACGGTAACTTTAGTGTTTAACCCCTCTGTGTCCAAGGACCAAACTTTTTTATAATATTTTCGGGCGCCCCAAGGTTTTTATTGTTTGTAAAACTTTAGTGGAGAGCTCTCAATTTGCCGGATTTTAGGTATATAAAGTGCCTTCAGAAAGTATTCACACCCCTTGACTTTTTCCACATTTTGTTATGTTAAAGCCTGAATTTAAAATGCATAAAATTCAGATTTATTTGGTCACTGGCCTACACACAATACCCCATAATGTCAAAATGGAATTATGTTTTACGAAGTCTTTACAAATGTAATTAAAAATGAAAAGCTGAAATGTCTTGAATCAGTAAGTATTCAACCCCTTTGTTATGGCAAGCCTGAAAAGGTTCAGGAGTAGAAATGCGCTTAACAAGTCACATAATAAGCAGTAGGAGTGCGTGGGTGAAATCACTGGGGAAGACAAGCCAGGAAAATACATATTACAATCTACAGTTGAAGTCTGAAGTTTACATACACCTTAGCCAAATACATTTAAACTCAGTTTTTCACAATTCCTGACATTTAATCCTAGTAAGAATTCCCTGTCTTAGGTGAGTTAGGATCACCACTTTATTTTAAGAATTTGTAATGCCAGAATAATAGTAGAGAGAATGATTTATTTCAGCTTTTATTTCTTTCATCACATTCCCAGTGGGTCAAAAGTTTACATACACTCAATTAGTATTTGGTAGTGTTGCCTTTAAATTGTTTAACTTGGGTCAAACGTTTAGGGTAGCCTTCCACAAGCTTCCCACAATAAGTTGGGTGAATTTTGGCCCATTCCTCCTGACAGAGCTGGTGTAACTGAGTCAGGTTTGTAGGCCTCCTTGCTCGCACACGCTTTTTCAGTTTTGCCCACACATTTTCTATAGGATTGAGGTCAGGGCTTTATGATGGCCACTCCAATACCTTGACTTTGTTGTCCTTAAGCCATTTTGCCACAACTTTGGAAGTATGCTTGGGGTCATTGTCCATTTGGAAGACCCATTTGTGACCAAGCTTTAACTTCCTGACTGATGTCTTGAGATGTTGCTTCAATATATCCACATAATTTTTATTCCTCATGATGCCATCTATTTTGTGAAGTGCACCAGTCCCTCCTGCAGCAAAGCACCCCAACAGCATAATGCTGCCACCCCCGTGCTTCACGGTTGGGATGGTGTTCTTTGGCTTGCAAGCAACCCCCTTTTTCCTCCAAACATAATGATGGTCATTATGGCCAAACAGTTCTATTTTTGTTTCATCAGACCAGAGGACATTTCTCCAAAAAGTATTATCTTTGTCCCCATGTGCAGTTGCAAACCGTAGTCTGGCTTTTTTATGGCGGTTTTGGAGCAGTGGCTTCTTCCTTGCTGTGCGGCCTTTCAGGTTATGTCGATATAGGACTCGTTTTACTGTGGATATAGATACTTTTGTACGTGTTTCCTCCAGCATCTTCACAAAGTCCTTTGCTGTTGTTCTGGGATTGATTTTCACATTTCGCACCAAAGTACGTTCATCTCTAGGAGACAGGACGCGTCTCCTTCCTGAGCGGTATGACGGCTGCATGGTCCCATGGTGTTTATACTTGCGTACTATTGTTTGTACAGATGAACGTGGTACCTTCAGGCGTTTGGAAATTGCTCAAGAGTGTGCAAAGCTGTCATCAAGGCAAAGGGTGGCTACTTTGAAGAATCTCAAATATAAAATATTTTTTGATTTGTTTAACACTTTTTTGGTTACTACATGATTCCATGTGTGTTATTTCATAGTTTTGATGTCATCACTATTATTCTACAATGTAGAAAATAGTAAATATTAAGAAAAACCCTTAAATGAGTAGCTGTGTCCAAACCTTTGACTGGTACTGTATATATGGATTTATTTTTACACATACACTATATATACAAAAGTATGTGGACACCCCATCAAATTAGTGGATTCGGCTATTTCAGTTGCACCCGTTGCTGACAGGTGTATAAAATCGAGCACACAGCCATGCAATCTCCATAGACAAACATTAGCAGTAGAATGGCTTTACTGAAGAGCTCAGTGACTTTCAACGTGGCACGGTCATAGGATGCAACATTTCCAACCAGCTCGCCGCCATTGGACTCTGGAGCAGTGGAAACACGATCTCTGGAGTGATGAATCACGCTTCACCATCTGGCAGTCCGACGGACAAATCTGGGTTTGGCGGATGCCAGGAGAACGCTACCTGCCCTAATGCATAGTGCCAACTGTAAAGTTTGGTGGAGGAGGAATAATGGTCTGGGGCTGTTTTTCGTGGTTCGGGCTAGGCCCCTTAGTTCCAGTGAAGGGAAATCTTAACGCTACCGCATACAATGACATTCTAGACGAGGCTGGTATAGCAGCAAAGGGGGAACCAACTCCATGTTAATGGCCATGATTTTGGAATGAGATGTTGGACCAGGAGGTGTAATGAGATGTTGGACCAGTAGGTGTAATGAGATGTTGGACCAGTAGGTGTAATGAGATGTTGGACCAGCAGGTGTAATGAGATGTTGGACCAGCAGGTGTAATGAGATGTTGGCCAGCAGTTGTAATGAGATGTTGGAACATCAGGTGTAATGAGATGTTGGCCAGCAGGTGTAATGAGATGTTGGCCAGCAGGTGTAATGAGATGTTGGACCAGCAGGTGTAATGAGATGTTGGACCAGTAGGTGTAATGAGATGTTGGACCAGCAGGTGTAATGAGATGTTGGACCAGCAGGTGTAATGAGATGTTGGACCAGCAGGTGTAATGAGATGTTGGACCAGCAGCAACGCTTCACTCTCAACAGTTTCCCGTGTGTATCAAGAATGGTCCACCACCTAAAGGACATCCAGCCAACTTGACACAACTGTGGGAAGAATTGGAGTCAACATGGGCCAGCAAGGACAGTGTAGAGAATCATTTAATAATCTAAACCAATGTGAAATATCTTTTCCATAACCAAAAATGTTGTATTCATAAAAAAAGGGCTTTGTAATTTAACAGAATGCAATGTTTCGACCTACACGAATCACAATATATAAAACATATAGTAACATTTTATGACAACAGCGTTGATATTTGCAGTTTGTTTGTAACACCAAATCATTTTCCTTTAATGCATTTAGTGGTTACACACTAACAACTAAAGGTTCTATATAGTGCCAAAAAAGGGTTCGCTATGGTTACAGCCCTTTTTGTGGCTATAAAGAACCCTTTGTTATGGTTCTTTATAGAACCTTTATAGAGAATGGTTCTATAAAGAACCTTCCTCAATCTCAAAGGTTCTTCGTAGATCCTTTTGAAGAACATTACATTTCTTTGGTATTCTGGTTAGCCATATACTATATTGTTAAAATTCCATAGGTGTTATATTTAACAGTTTAGTCATTTAGCAGACGCTCTCATCCAGAACAACATACAAGCACAATTAGGGCTAAGTGCCTTGCTCAAGGGCACATCGGCATATTTTTCACCTAGTCGGCTTTGGGATTCAAACCAGCGACCTTTCAGTTACTGACACTTAATGCTAGGCTACCTGCCGTGACAAGTTGCTCTCAACTAGCTCTCAAACTGCTGCGGGTCACTGTAGTGATGGAAAAACAAAGCTTCCTGAAGCAATGAGACTTTCCAACCAATTGTGTCAAATAGGTTAATTGCTCTGAGCTTCTTTATTCATTCACACAATGCACATTAGTGACATCTGCTGGTCAGCAATAAATAGCAATGTGTGATTATCAGATAGAGGTCTTTTTTTTCTCCACTGATTTTATCAAAACTCTGTGGTGGTAAGTCGTTGGCTTTAATAGCCTACAGTCAGTTCACATCTTTACATCATGCTTCGTTTTCTGCCTTCAAGTGGACTATTTAAAAAAAAATTGAATCTATGGCATTATTGAGGATGTTTAAGAGAGAAGCTTATACTATATTAAATAAAACAAATTATTTGAACAACAGTGCAGAAAGTGTGGTTTCACAAAACTATTTTCTAAATAGTGTCTCTTCAACGGGATTCGAACTCATACCCCCACATCCTGGAATGTTCCATAGTTCCCTACTCTATGTGCTAAGACACCAGTCAGTTGAAATTACTTGTACAAAATCCTAACTAAATGTATAAGTATGATATCCAGTAGTGGTCGGTGTTTGAAAGCAGCTCAATCGAAGAAAGCACCAGAACCACCAGGAAATCAGTGGGATCTCACATTTTGCAACATATGGTTTGAAAAAGCATGTGATCAAACGAAGCTTCGGACATCATTGATGACGTAATTCTGATAAAGTGATACACGCATCGGCACACTGATTCGAAGTTAGCTGCTTAGCGATTTCAACGCATGCCTTGGAGCTCCAGTATGAAACATAACATCACTAGATCACTGAGGAGAGAATTGAGAACCACTGACTTAGTCAACCGTTCTCAATTGACACAAGGCCATACGTGAGTCGTTCACAAGACACAGTCACTGGCCATAGTCCTACATAACTGTGTGTATTAACAGTCATTGCATAACACAACACATTAGATAAACGTCAATGGCACTCACTCACTGTTACACAAAAAGAGCTTTGAACAAACCACTCCGCAAAATATTCCAATGAGCCACCGCCCCTACATTTTAATTATCACTAAAACACAAATAACCCTTTTTGTGAACTGCAAAGAACCATTGAATGGCTTGAAGGGTTCTTTGAGTCATTATGGTTCCACATAGAACCATCACCCTTCCCAAAGAACCCTTGCGGAACCCTCTTTTCTTAGTGTGTACATTCTATACTTTTGAAGATTTCTACAATCTGAGTTCATATAGTTTAGTAATACCACTGTGGACATGTTTCTACAACCTTCTGAGTTCATATAGTTTAGTAATACCACTGTGGACATGTTTCTACAACCTTCTGAGTTCATATAGTTTAGTAATACCACTGTGGACATGTTTCTACAACCTTCTGAGTTCATATAGTTTAGTAATACCGCTGTGGACATGTTTCTACAACCTTCTGAGTTCATATAGTTTAGTAATACCACTGTGGACATGTTTCTACAACCTTCTGAGTTCATATAGTTTAGTAATACCACTGTGGACATGTTTCTACAACCTTCTGAGTTCATATAGTTTAGTAATTCCACTGTGGACATGTTTCTACAACCTTCTGAGTTCATATAGTTTAGTAATACCACTGTGGACATGTTTCTACAACCTTCTGAGTTGATATAGTTTAGTAATACCACTGTGGACATGTTTCAACAACCTTCTGAGTTCATATAGTTTAGTAATACCACTGTGGACATGTTTCTACAACCTGAGCTCATATAGTTTAGTAATACCACTGTGGACATGTTTCTACAAACTTCTGAGTTCATATAGTTTAGTAATACCACTGTGGACATGTTTCTACAACTTTCTGAGTTCATATAGTTTAGTAATACCACTGTGGACATGTTTCTACAACCTTCTAAGTTCATATAGTTTAGTAATACCACTGTGGACATGTTTCTACAACCTTCTGAATTCATACAGTTTTGTAATACCATTGTGGACATGTTTCTACAAACTTCTGAGTTCATATAGTTTAGTAATACCACTGTGGACATGTTTCTACAACCTTCTGAGTTCATATAGTTTAGTAATACCACTGTGGACATGTTTCTACAACCTTCTGAGTTCATATAGTTTAGTAATACCACTGTGGACATGTTTCTACAACCTTCTGGGTTCATATAGTTTAGTAATACCACTGTGGACATGTTTCTACAACATTCTGAGTTCATATAGTTTAGTAATACCACTGTGGACATGTTTCTACAACCTGAGTTCATATAGTTTAGTAATACCACGGTGGACATGTTTCTACAACCTTCTGAGTTCATATAGTTTAGTAATACCACTGTGGACATGTTTCTACAACCTTCTGGGTTCATATAGTTTAGTAATACCGCTGTGGACATGTTTCTACAACCTTCTGAGTTCATATAGTTTAGTAATACCACTGTGGACATGTTTCTACAACCTTCTGAGAACATATAGTTTAGTAATACCACTGTGGACATGTTTCTACAACCTTCTGAGTTCATATAGTTTAGTACTACCACTGTGGACATGTTTCTACAACCTTCTGAGTTCATATAGTTTAGTAATACCACTGTGGACATGTTTCTACAACCTTCTGAATTCATATAGTTTAGTAATACCACTGTGGACATGTTTCTACAACATTCTGAGTTCATATAGTTTAGTAATACCAGTGTGGACATGTTTCTACAACCTTCTGAGTTCATATAGTTTAGTAATACCACTGTGGACATGTTTCTACAACCTTCTGAGTTCATATAGTTTAGTAATACCACTGTGGACATGTTTCTACAACCTTCTGAGTTCATATAGTTTAGTAATACCACTGTGGACATGTTTCTACAACCTTCTGAGTTCATATAGTTTAGTAATACCACTGTGGACATGTTTCTACAACCTTCTGGGTTCATATAGTTTAGTAATACCACTGTGGACATGTTTCTACAACATTCTGAGTTCATATAGTTTAGTAATACCACTGTGGACATGTTTCTACAACCTGAGTTCATATAGTTTAGTAATACCACGGTGGACATGTTTCTACAACCTTCTGAGTTCATATAGTTTAGTAATACCACTGTGGACATGTTTCTACAACATTCTGAGTTCATATAGTTTAGTAATACCAGTGTGGACATGTTTCTACAACATTCTGAGTTCATATAGTTTAGTAATACCACTGTGGACATGTTTCTACAACCTTCTGAGTTCATATAGTTTAGTAATACCACTGTGGACATGTTTCTACAACCTTCTGAGTTCATATAGATTAGTAATACCACTGTGGACATGTTTCTACAACCTTCTGGGTTCATATAGTTTAGTAATACCGCTGTGGACATGTTTCTACAACCTTCTGAGTTCATATAGTTTAGTAATACCACTGTGGACATGTTTCTACAACCTTCTGAGTTCATATAGTTTAGTAATACCACTGTGGACATGTTTCTACAACCTTCTGAGTTCATATAGTTTAGTAATACAACTGTGGACATGTTTCTACAACCTTCTGAGTTCATATAGTTTAGTAATACCACTGTGGACATGTTTCTACAACCTTCTGAGTTCATATAGTTTAGTAATACCACTGTGGACATGTTTCTACAACCTTCTGAGTTCATAAAGTTTAGTAATACCACTGTGAACATGTTTCTACAACCTTCTGCGTTCATATAGTTTAGTAATACCACTGTGGACATGTTTCTACAACCTTCTGAGATCATATAGTTTAGTAATACCACTGTGGACATGTTTCTACAACCTTCTGAGTTCATATAGTTTAGTAATACCGCTGTGGACATGTTTCTACAACCTTCTGAGTTCATATAGTTTAGTAATACCACTGTGGACATGTTTCTACAACCTTCTGAGTTCATATAGTTTAGTAATACCACTGTGGACATGTTTCTACAACCTTCTGAGTTCATATAGTTTAGTAATACAACTGTGGACATGTTTCTACAACCTTCTGAGTTCATATAGTTTAGTAATACCACTGTGGACATGTTTCTACAACCTTCTGAGTTCATATAGTTTAGTAATACCACTGTGGACATGTTTCTACAACCTTCTGAGAACATATAGTTTAGTAATACCACTGTGAACATGTTTCTACAACCTTCTGCGTTCATATAGTTTAGTAATACCACTGTGGACATGTTTCTACAACCTTCTGAGATCATATAGTTTAGTAATACCACTGTGGACATGTTTCTACAACCTTCTGGGTTCATATAGTTTAGTAATACCACTGTGGACATGTTTCTACAACATTCTGAGTTCATATAGTTTAGTAATACCACTTTGGACATGTTTCTACAACCTGAGTTCATATAGTTTAGTAATACCACGGTGGACATGTTTCTACAACCTTCTGAGTTCATATAGTTTAGTAATACCACTGTGGACATGTTTCTACAACCTTCTGGGTTCATATAGTTTAGTAATACCGCTGTGGACATGTTTCTACAACCTTCTGAGTTCATATAGTTTAGTAATACCACTGTGGACATGTTTCTACAACCTTCTGAGAACATATATATTTTAGTAATACCACTGTGGACATGTTTCTACAACCTTCTGAGTTCATATAGTTTAGTACTACCACTGTGGACATGTTTCTACAACCTTCTGAGTTCATATAGTTTAGTAATACCACTGTGGACATGTTTCTACAACCTTCTGAGTTCATATAGTTTAGTAATACCACTGTGGACATGTTTCTACAACATTCTGAGTTCATATAGTTTAGTAATACCAGTGTGGACATGTTTCTACAACCTTCTGAGTTCATATAGTTTAGTAATACCACTGTGGACATGTTTCTACAACCTACTGAGTTCATATATTTTAGTAATACCACTGTGGACATGTTTCTACAACCTTCTGAGTTCATATAGTTTAGTAATACCACTGTGGACATGTTTCTACAACCTTCTGAGTTCATATAGTTTAGTAATACCACTGTGGACATGTTTCTACAACCTTCTGGGTTCATATAGTTTAGTAATACCACTGTAGACATGTTTCTACAACATTCTGAGTTCATATAGTTTAGTAATACCACTGTGGACATGTTTCTACAACCTGAGTTCATATAGTTTAGTAATACCACGGTGGACATGTTTCTACAACCTTCTGAGTTCATATAGTTTAGTAATACCACTGTGGACATGTTTCTACAACCTTCTGAGTTCATATAGTTTAGTAATACCACTGTGGACATGTTTCTACAACCTTCTGAGTTCATATAGATTAGTAATACCACTGTGGACATGTTTCTACAACCTTCTGGGTTCATATAGTTTAGTAATACCGCTGTGGACATGTTTCTACAACCTTCTGAGTTCATATAGTTTAGTAATACCACTGTGGACATGTTTCTACAACCTTCTGAGTTCATATAGTTTAGTAATACCACTGTGAACATGTTTCTACAACCTTCTGCGTTCATATAGTTTAGTAATACCACTGTGGACATGTTTCTACAACCTTCTGAGATCATATAGTTTAGTAATACCACTGTGGACATGTTTCTACAACCTTCTGAGTTCATATAGTTTAGTAATACCGCTGTGGACATGTTTCTACAACCTTCTGAGTTCATATAGTTTAGTAATACCACTGTGGACATGTTTCTACAACCTTCTGAGTTCATATAGTTTAGTAATACAACTGTGGACATGTTTCTACAACCTTCTGAGTTCATATAGTTTAGTAATACCACTGTGGACATGTTTCTACAACCTTCTGAGTTCATATAGTTTAGTAATACCACTCTGGACATGTTTCTACAACCTTCTGAGTTCATATAGTTTAGTAATACCACTGTGGACATGTTTCTACAACCTTCTGAGAACATATAGTTTAGTAATACCACTGTGAACATGTTTCTACAACCTTCTGCGTTCATATAGTTTAGTAATACCACTGTGGACATGTTTCTACAACCTTCTGAGATCATATAGTTTAGTAATACCACTGTGGACATGTTTCTACAACCTTCTGGGTTCATATAGTTTAGTAATACCACTGTGGACATGTTTCTACAACATTCTGAGTTCATATAGTTTAGTAATACCACTTTGGACATGTTTCTACAACCTGAGTTCATATAGTTTAGTAATACCACGGTGGACATGTTTCTACAACCTTCTGAGTTCATATAGTTTAGTAATACCACTCTGGACATGTTTCTACAACCTTCTGGGTTCATATAGTTTAGTAATACCGCTGTGGACATGTTTCTACAACCTTCTGAGTTCATATAGTTTAGTAATACCACTGTGGACATGTTTCTACAACCTTCTGAGTTCATATAGTTTAGTAATACCACTGTGGACATGTTTCTACAACCTTCTGAGTTCATATAGATTAGTAATACCACTGTGGACATGTTTCTACAACCTTCTGGGTTCATATAGTTTAGTAATACCGCTGTGGACATGTTTCTACAACCTTCTGAGTTCATATAGTTTAGTAATACCACTGTGGACATGTTTCTACAACCTTCTGAGTTCATATAGTTTAGTAATACCACTGTGGACATGTTTCTACAACCTTCTGAGTTCATATAGTTTAGTAATACAACTGTGGACATGTTTCTACAACCTTCTGAGTTCATATAGTTTAGTAATACCACTGTGGACATGTTTCTACAACCTTCTGAGTTCATATAGTTTAGTAATACCACTGTGGACATGTTTCTACAACCTTCTGAGTTCATATAGTTTAGTAATACAACTGTGGACATGTTTCTACAACCTTCTGAGTTCATATAGTTTAGTAATACCACTGTGGACATGTTTCTACAACCTTCTGAGTTCATATAGTTTAGTAATACCACTGTGGACATGTTTCTACAACCTTCTGGGTTCATATAGTTTAGTAATACCACTGTGGACATGTTTCTACAACATTCTGAGTTCATATAGTTTAGTAATACCACTTTGGACATGTTTCTACAACCTGAGTTCATATAGTTTAGTAATACCACGGTGGACATGTTTCTACAACCTTCTGAGTTCATATAGTTTAGTAATACCACTGTGGACATGTTTCTACAACCTTCTGGGTTCATATAGTTTAGTAATACCGCTGTGGACATGTTTCTACAACCTTCTGAGTTCATATAGTTTAGTAATACCACTGTGGACATGTTTCTACAACCTTCTGAGTTCATATAGTTTAGTAATACCACTGTGGACATGTTTCTACAACCTTCTGAGTTCATATAGATTAGTAATACCACTGTGGACATGTTTCTACAACCTTCTGGGTTCATATAGTTTAGTAATACCGCTGTGGACATGTTTCTACAACCTTCTGAGTTCATATAGTTTAGTAATACCACTGTGGACATGTTTCTACAACCTTCTGAGTTCATATAGTTTAGTAATACCACTGTGGACATGTTTCTACAACCTTCTGAGTTCATATAGTTTAGTAATACAACTGTGGACATGTTTCTACAACCTTCTGAGTTCATATAGTTTAGTAATACCACTGTGGACATGTTTCTACAACCTTCTGAGTTCATATAGTTTAGTAATACCACTGTGGACATGTTTCTACAACCTTCTGAGTTCATAAAGTTTAGTAATACCACTGTGAACATGTTTCTACAACCTTCTGCGTTCATATAGTTTAGTAATACCACTGTGGACATGTTTCTACAACCTTCTGAGATCATATAGTTTAGTAATACCACTGTGGACATGTTTCTACAACCTTCTGAGTTCATATAGTTTAGTAATACCGCTGTGGACATGTTTCTACAACCTTCTGAGTTCATATAGTTTAGTAATACCACTGTGGACATGTTTCTACAACCTTCTGAGTTCATATAGTTTAGTAATACCACTGTGGACATGTTTCTACAACCTTCTGAGTTCATATAGTTTAGTAATACAACTGTGGACATGTTTCTACAACCTTCTGAGTTCATATAGTTTAGTAATACCACTGTGGACATGTTTCTACAACCTTCTGAGTTCATATAGTTTAGTAATACCACTGTGGACATGTTTCTACAACCTTCTGAGAACATATAGTTTAGTAATACCACTGTGAACATGTTTCTACAACCTTCTGCGTTCATATAGTTTAGTAATACCACTGTGGACATGTTTCTACAACCTTCTGAGATCATATAGTTTAGTAATACCACTGTGGACATGTTTCTACAACCTTCTGGGTTCATATAGTTTAGTAATACCACTGTGGACATGTTTCTACAACATTCTGAGTTCATATAGTTTAGTAATACCACTTTGGACATGTTTCTACAACCTGAGTTCATATAGTTTAGTAATACCACGGTGGACATGTTTCTACAACCTTCTGAGTTCATATAGTTTAGTAATACCACTGTGGACATGTTTCTACAACCTTCTGGGTTCATATAGTTTAGTAATACCGCTGTGGACATGTTTCTACAACCTTCTGAGTTCATATAGTTTAGTAATACCACTGTGGACATGTTTCTACAACCTTCTGAGAACATATATATTTTAGTAATACCACTGTGGACATGTTTCTACAACCTTCTGAGTTCATATAGTTTAGTACTACCACTGTGGACATGTTTCTACAACCTTCTGAGTTCATATAGTTTAGTAATACCACTGTGGACATGTTTCTACAACCTTCTGAGTTCATATAGTTTAGTAATACCACTGTGGACATGTTTCTACAACATTCTGAGTTCATATAGTTTAGTAATACCAGTGTGGACATGTTTCTACAACCTTCTGAGTTCATATAGTTTAGTAATACCACTGTGGACATGTTTCTACAACCTACTGAGTTCATATATTTTAGTAATACCACTGTGGACATGTTTCTACAACCTTCTGAGTTCATATAGTTTAGTAATACCACTGTGGACATGTTTCTACAACCTTCTGAGTTCATATAGTTTAGTAATACCACTGTGGACATGTTTCTACAACCTTCTGGGTTCATATAGTTTAGTAATACCACTGTAGACATGTTTCTACAACATTCTGAGTTCATATAGTTTAGTAATACCACTGTGGACATGTTTCTACAACCTGAGTTCATATAGTTTAGTAATACCACGGTGGACATGTTTCTACAACCTTCTGAGTTCATATAGTTTAGTAATACCACTGTGGACATGTTTCTACAACCTTCTGAGTTCATATAGTTTAGTAATACCACTGTGGACATGTTTCTACAACCTTCTGAGTTCATATAGATTAGTAATACCACTGTGGACATGTTTCTACAACCTTCTGGGTTCATATAGTTTAGTAATACCGCTGTGGACATGTTTCTACAACCTTCTGAGTTCATATAGTTTAGTAATACCACTGTGGACATGTTTCTACAACCTTCTGAGTTCATATAGTTTAGTAATACCACTGTGAACATGTTTCTACAACCTTCTGCGTTAATATAGTTTAGTAATACCACTGTGGACATGTTTCTACAACCTTCTGAGATCATATAGTTTAGTAATACCACTGTGGACATGTTTCTACAACCTTCTGAGTTCATATAGTTTAGTAATACCGCTGTGGACATGTTTCTACAACCTTCTGAGTTCATATAGTTTAGTAATACCACTGTGGACATGTTTCTACAACCTTCTGAGTTCATATAGTTTAGTAATACAACTGTGGACATGTTTCTACAACCTTCTGAGTTCATATAGTTTAGTAATACCACTGTGGACATGTTTCTACAACCTTCTGAGTTCATATAGTTTAGTAATACCACTCTGGACATGTTTCTACAACCTTCTGAGTTCATATAGTTTAGTAATACCACTGTGGACATGTTTCTACAACCTTCTGAGAACATATAGTTTAGTAATACCACTGTGAACATGTTTCTACAACCTTCTGCGTTCATATAGTTTAGTAATACCACTGTGGACATGTTTCTACAACCTTCTGAGATCATATAGTTTAGTAATACCACTGTGGACATGTTTCTACAACCTTCTGGGTTCATATAGTTTAGTAATACCACTGTGGACATGTTTCTACAACATTCTGAGTTCATATAGTTTAGTAATACCACTTTGGACATGTTTCTACAACCTGAGTTCATATAGTTTAGTAATACCACGGTGGACATGTTTCTACAACCTTCTGAGTTCATATAGTTTAGTAATACCACTGTGGACATGTTTCTACAACCTTCTGGGTTCATATAGTTTAGTAATACCGCTGTGGACATGTTTCTACAACCTTCTGAGTTCATATAGTTTAGTAATACCACTGTGGACATGTTTCTACAACCTTCTGAGAACATATATATTTTAGTAATACCACTGTGGACATGTTTCTACAACCTTCTGAGTTCATATAGTTTAGTACTACCACTGTGGACATGTTTCTACAACCTTCTGAGTTCATATAGTTTAGTAATACCACTGTGGACATGTTTCTACAACCTTCTGAGTTCATATAGTTTAGTAATACCACTGTGGACATGATTCTACAACATTCTGAGTTCATATAGTTTAGTAATACCAGTGTGGACATGTTTCTACAACCTTCTGAGTTCATATAGTTTAGTAATACCACTGTGGACATGTTTCTACAACCTTCTGAGTTCATATAGTTTAGTAATACCACTGTGGACATGTTTCTACAACCTTCTGAGTTCATATAGTTTAGTAATACCACTGTGGACATGTTTCTACAACCTTCTGAGTTCATATAGTTTAGTAATACCACTGTGGACATGTTTCTACAACCTTCTGGGTTCATATAGTTTAGTAATACCACTCTAGACATGTTTCTACAACATTCTGAGTTCATATAGTTTAGTAATACCACTGTGGACATGTTTCTACAACCTGAGTTCATATAGTTTAGTAATACCACGGTGGACATGTTTCTACAACCTTCTGAGTTCATATAGTTTAGTAATACCACTGTGGACATGTTTCTACAACATTCTGAGTTCATATAGTTTAGTAATACCAGTGTGGACATGTTTCTACAACATTCTGAGTTCATATAGTTTAGTAATACCACTGTGGACATGTTTCTACAACCTTCTGAGTTCATATAGTTTAGTAATACCACTGTGGACATGTTTCTACAACCTTCTGAGTTCATATAGATTAGTAATACCACTGTGGACATGTTTCTACAACCTTCTGGGTTCATATAGTTTAGTAATACCGCTGTGGACATGTTTCTACAACCTTCTGAGTTCATATAGTTTAGTAATACCACTGTGGACATGTTTCTACAACCTTCTGAGTTCATATAGTTTAGTAATACCACTGTGGACATGTTTCTACAACCTTCTGAGTTCATATAGTTTAGTAATACAACTGTGGACATGTTTTTACAACCTTCTGAGTTCATATAGTTTAGTAATACCACTGTGGACATGTTTCTACAACCTTCTGAGTTCATATAGTTTAGTAATACCACTGTGGACATGTTTCTACAACCTTCTGAGTTCATATAGTTTAGTAATACCACTGTGGACATGTTTCTACAACCTTCTGAGTTCATATAGTTTAGTAATACCACTGTGGACATGTTTCTACAACCTTCTGAGTTCATATAGTTTAGTAATACCACTGTGGACATGTTTCTACAACCTTCTGAGTTCATATAGTTTAGTAATACCACTGTGGACATGTTTCTACAACCTTCTGAGTTCATATAGTTTAGTAATACCACTGTGAACATGTTTCTACAACCTTCTGCGTTCATATAGTTTAGTAATACCACTGTGGACATGTTTCTACAACCTTCTGAGATCATATAGTTTAGTAATACCACTGTGGACATGTTTCTACAACCTTCTGAGTTCATATAGTTTAGTAATACCACTGTGGACATGTTTCTACAACCTTCTGAGTTCATATAGTTTAGTAATACCACTGTGGACATGTTTCTACAACCTTCTGAGTTCATATAGTTTAGTAATACAACTATGGACATGTTTCTACAACCTTCTGAGTTCATATAGTTTAGTAATACCACTGTGGACATGTTTCTACAACCTTCTGAGTTCATATAGATTAGTAATACCACTGTGGACATGTTTCTACAACCTTCTGGGTTCATATAGTTTAGTAATACCGCTGTGGACATGTTTCTACAACCTTCTGAGTTCATATAGTTTAGTAATACCACTGTGGACATGTTTCTACAAACTTCTGAGTTCATATAGTTTAGTAATACCACTGTGGACATGTTTCTACAACCTTCTGAGTTCATATAGTTTAGTAATACAACTGTGGACATGTTTCTACAACCTTCTGAGTTCATATAGTTTAGTAATACCACTGTGGACATGTTTCTACAACCTTCTGAGTTCATATAGTTTAGTAATACCACTGTGGACATGTTTCTACAACCTTCTGAGTTCATATAGTTTAGTAATACCACTGTGGACATGTTTCTACAACCTTCTGAGTTCATATAGTTTAGTAATACCACTGTGGACATGTTTCTACAACCTTCTGAGTTCATATAGTTTAGTAATACCACTGTGGACATTTTTCTACAACCTTCTGAGTTCATATAGTTTAGTAATACCACTGTGGACATGTTTCTACAACCTTCTGCGTTCATATAGTTTAGTAATACCACTGTGAACATGTTTCTACAACCTTCTGCGTTCATATAGTTTAGTAATACCACTGTGGACATGTTTCTACAACCTTCTGAGATCATATAGTTTAGTAATACCACTGTGGACATGTTTCTACAACCTTCTGAGTTCATATAGTTTAGTAATACCACTGTGGACATGTTTCTACAACCTTCTGAGTTCATATAGTTTAGTAATACCACTGTGGACATGTTTCTACAACCTTCTGAGTTCATATAGTTTAGTAATACAACTGTGGACATGTTTCTACAACCTTCTGAGTTCATATAGTTTAGTAATACCACTGTGGACATGTTTCTACAACCTTCTGAGTTCATATAGTTTAGTAATACCACTGTGGACATGTTTCTACAACCTTCTGAGTTCATATAGTTTAGTAATACCACTGTGGACATGTTTCTACAACCTTCTGAGTTCATATAGTTTAGTAATACCACTGTGGACATGTTTCTACAACCTTCTGAGTTCATATAGTTTAGTAATACCACTGTGGACATGTTTCTACAACCTTCTGAGTTCATATAGTTTAGTAATACCACTGTGGACATGTTTCTACAACCTTCTGAGTTCATATAGTTTAGTAATACCACTGTGGACATGTTTCTACAACCTTCTGAGTTCATATAGTTTAGTAATACCACTGTGGACATGTTTCTACAACCTTCTGAGTTCATATAGTTTAGTAATACCACTGTGGACATGTTTCTACAACCTTCTGAGTTCATATAGTTTAGTAATACCACTGTGGACATGTTATCCATTCCAGAGGCTACTACCACTCAGAGAGCAGAGTATTCTGTTCCCAGCTGTCTGTCTATGAACAGTGACTTCTCCATGAATCGTCATGTCAATTCCAGTGGTGATGGATCAATTACCTTTGACCCAAGGTCCGTCACTAGTCAGAATAATATTACTAGTGAAGAGGAGAATATTCAAGATGTCATATAGATATGTTTTGTAATGTGTACCGTATTTTCCGCACTATAAGGCGCACCGGATTATAAGGCGCACCTTCAATGAATGGCCTATTTTAGAACTGTTTTCATATCTAGGGCGCACCGGATTATAAGGCGCATAGAATAGAAGATACATACTGACTGGGGTTGCGTTATGCATCCACTAGATGGAGCTGTGCTAATGGGAATGTCAACAAAACAGTCAGATTTGAACAGTTGGGCGACTAGGGCGACTAGGGCATCCAACCTGCCCGGCTCCCTCTCGCCATTATTATTATTTTGGGGTCTTTATACACACACAAGTGGTGTGGGACTGTGAGTAAGCACAGTACCGGTGTTTACTGACTACGGTAGCCGTAATGCTGCAAGCGGTGCGGCTTTGTAGTTTACCAGTCGTACTGAAACATTTCATTATTATTAAATAGTTTTTATTGGTTTTTCATACTGAAACATTTTGACAGAGCGCCTTGAGCGCCGTGTACAACCAGTATGGATCAACCAATTAACCAATTGATCCATATATAAGGCGCTCCGGATTATAAAGCGCACTGTCGTTTTTTGAGAAAATTAAAGGCTTTTAAGTGCGCCTTATAGTGCGGAAAATACAATAGTTTGTTTTAACAGTTTATTAGAGCAATTACTGCACCTTCTTTTGTCTCTGTAGTGGAAGGTCTACTCTGTTAGAGGATCAGTATTAACATCTACAATCTCTCTCTCCTTTATCTCTGTAGTGGAAGGTCTACTCTATTAGAGGATCAGTATTAACATCTACAATCTCTCTCTCTCCTTTATCTCTGTAGTGGATGGTCTACTCTGTTAGAGGATCAGTATTAACATCTACAATCTCTCTCTCCTTTATCTCTGTAGTGGAAGGTCTACTCTGTTAGAGGATCAGTCCAGGTGTGCAGTGTGTCAGCAAGTGCTGAGGGATCCAGTCTCTATCACCTGTGGACACAGGTTCTGCAGACAGTGCATCACCAGATACTGGGAGAAACCTGCTCCTTCAGGAGACTATGACTGTCCTCAGTGTAGAAAGAGATCCAGAACACGTCCTGTACTACAGCAGCTGAGTCAACCCAATAAAACAAGAGGCTCTGAAAACAGTAAGACCACTTGCACACGTGGGCCAAGTCAATACCTTAATATGAATAACAGTAGTTAACTACAATATTATGAGATAATAGAAGTTACTGTAGTTGTGGAAGGCCCACTTTTCATCCTGTCAATGAATGTTTCTGATACACATCATTTTTCCTCTTCCCTTGTAGTGGATGACAGCCTGCAGAGAGCTATAGTAAACCATAAAGACAGTCTGAAAAGGAGGTATGAATGTGTGATAGAAGGTATGGAAAAAGCAGGGAACCAAACTCCCCTCAACAGGATTTACACAGAGCTCTACATCACAGGAGAGAGTGAAGGGGTTAACAATGAACATGAGGTGTGGCAGCTAGAGACAGCATCCAGGACACCAACCTCACATGACACAGCAATCCACTGCAATGACATATTTAAACCCTTACCAGGCCAAGAGATAAGCATCAGAACTGTGCTGACGAAGGGCATCGCTGGCATCGGAAAAACAGTCTCCGTGCAGAAGTTCATCCTAGACTGGGCTGAAGAGAAGGCGAACCAAGATGTGGATATCATATTTGTGCTTCCTTTCCGGGAGCTGAACTTGATTAAAGATCTCCAGTACAGTCTTCTCAGACTTTTAAATGGCTTCCACACAGAACTAGACATAGGCAATGCAAAGAAACTCACTGCCTGTAAAGCTATGTTCATCTTTGATGGTTTGGATGAAAGCAGACTTCCATTGGATTTCCAGCACAATGAAAAGGTGTCTGATGTCACCCAGACATCGTCTGTCGATGTTCTGCTGACAAACCTCATCAAGGGGAATCTGCTTCCCTCTGCTCTCATATGGATAACCTCCCGACCAGCAGCAACCAATCAGATCCCCCCTAAGTGTGTTGACCAGGTGACAGAGGTACGAGGGTTCAATGACCCACAGAAGGAGGAGTTCTTCAGGAAGAGATTCAGTGATGAGGACCTGGCCAGCAGAATCATCTCACACATAAAGACATCAAGGAGCCTCCACATCATGTGCCACATGCCAGTCTTCTGTTGGATTTCTGCAGTAGTCCTTGAACACATGTTGAGTACAGACAAGACAGAAGAGATGCCCACGACTCTGACTGAGATGTCCATACACTTCCTGCTCATTCAGACCAGCCTGAAGAACCAGAAATATCATGGAAGAGATGAGATGGATCAACAGGAGCTCATGGAGTCAGATAAGGAAATTATTCTGAAGCTGGGGAAGCTGGCGTTTGAAAATCTGGAGAAGGGTAATCTCATGTTCTATGAAGAAGACCTGAAAGAGTGTGGCATTGATGTCAAAGAAGCCTCAGTGTACTCAGGGGTGTGCACACAAATCTTTAAAGAAGAGTCTGTGTTATTTCAGAGAGTGGTGTACTGCTTTGTTCATCTGAGCATTCAGGAGTTTCTCTCAGCTGTCTACATGTACCATTGTTACACAACCAAGAACATGGATGCACTGAAGCCCTTCCTCAAGAGAAAGTCTAGAGCTGCATCTGAAGAGCTAACCTTGCATGAGCTGCTGAAGAGTACCGTGGATAAAGCCTTGGAGAGCAAGAACGGACACCTGGACCTGTTTGTCCGCTTCCTTCATGGCATGTCACTGGAGTCCAATCAGAAACTCCTACGAGGTCTGGTGACACAGACAGAAAGCAGTCCAGACAGCGTCCAGAAAACAATCCGATCCCTTAAGGTGATGCAGAGGAAGAACATCTCCCCTGAGAGGTGCATCAATCTCTTCCACTGTCTGATAGAGATGAAAGACCATTCAGTACAGGAGGAAATCCAAGCGTACTTGAGGTCAGAGAAGAGATCCAAAAACCTCACACTTTCTCAGTGTTCAGCGCTGGCCTACATGCTACAGATATCAGAGGAGGTTCTGGATGTGTTTGACCTGAAGGTATACAAGACATCAGAGGAGGGTCGTAGGAGACTGCTCCCAGCTGTGAGAGGCTGCAGGAAAGCTCTGTAAGTATTCATGGAAATATCCCACACCAAAATACATTGTAGTTACAGCAGCATTTTTATTGGCTGACTGGCTCTGTAAGTACTCATGTGACTATCCCTCAGACCAAACTTTACTGTATGTAAGAACAACAATATTTTCATTGGCTGACTAAACTTTCTATCAGCTGAAAACTCTTAAACAAACTGTAATACAAACGGATCAGAAAAGTTGTAGCATTGAGACATCTATACACAGTGTTCACATTATTAGTGCAGGGGTAACAGTGTAAGCAGGGAAGCTAAATGTAACATTTTAATACAACCTGTCCCTCATGGTATTTACTCTGTTGACAGACTCACTGGCTGTAAACTCACAGACACATCCTGTGAAGTGTTGGCCTCAGCTCTCAGTTCAAACCCCTCACACCTGAGAGAGCTGGATCTGAGTAACAATGACCTGAAGGATTCAGGAGTGAAGCTGCTCTCTGCTGGACTGGGGAATCCCCACTGTAAACTGGAGACTCTGAGGTCAGTATTCCTGTAGTTGGTCAACAAGTGAGAACTGTTCACCAGATCCACATGTGTTTACCAGGCACACATAGTCCACACCATATGTGTTTGGACAGTGAAGCTTAGAGTTTTACATTTGGTGCTATGCTCCAGCATTTTGGATTTCAGATAGAATGTTTCACATTAGGCAACAGTACAGAATGTCAACTTTTATTTGAGGGTATTTTCATACATATCTGTGTTACTGTTTAGAAATGAAAGCACTTTATGTATCTAGTTCTCCCATTTGAAAAAGTCGTAATAATTTGGACATATTCACTTATATTGTATTAAAGTAGTCATAAGTTTAGTATTTGGTCACATATTCCTTACCTGCAGTGTTTACATCAAGCTTGTGATTCTACAAACTTGTTGAATACATTTGCAGTTTGTCTTGGTTGTGTTTTGGATGATGTTTTTCCTAATAGAAACTGAATGGTGAATAATGTCCTGTCATTTTGGAGTCACTTCACTTGTATTGTCAGTTAGAATAGAAGATGTTTCTGAACACTTCTACATTAATGTGGATGCTACCATGATTATGAATAATCATTAATAAATGGTGAATAATGATGAATGAAAAAGTTACAGAGGAACAAAGATCATACCCCCTCTGTTATTGGTAATGGTGAGAGGTTAGCATGTTTTGTTGTAGCCTCTGTTACTTTCTCATTCATAATTGTTCATGATTCATTCATGATTTGTATTAATCATGGCATTATCAGGATTAATTTAGTAGTGTTTAGAAACCTGTTATCTACTCACTTAGACAGAAAATTACTCCAGTCATCATACACCATTCAGTTACTATCGGGCAAAACATAACCCAAAACACACTGCAAATACAACCAACGAGTTTACAACCAAATACTCAACTTATGACTACGTTAATACACTATAAGTCAAATGGTCAGAATACGTTTGACTTCGTCAAATGGGGGGACTAGATACATAAAGTGCTTTTATTTCTAAATGGTGAAACAGATATGTATGAAAATACCCTCAAATAAAAGGTGACATTATATACTGTCACCTCATATAAAACATTTGATCTCAAATCCAAAATGCTGGAGTATAGAGCCACATTTAAAATGTTATCTTCACTGTCAAAATAGATATAGTGTGGACTGTATACTCAATACAATCTAAATCTGATACCTCACTGTCTGTCTTTGTCAAAAGGCTGATGTGTATGCGGTGAAGTCAGGCGCAGGACACTGAGGATAAGTAAAGGCGACTTTACTAACAAAATAGATACGCACAAATAAACGTCTCCAACACTGGAGGGAAAACACCATATGCGTAAATGACACGAAGAGCAAAATACCGACACATACATCCAAGACACGCGGACAATAACATACAAAGGCAAAGCATAAAACAGGTGAACTTATACGTGGCATAATCAATACAGAATACAAAACAGGTGTACCAACTAGACATGACCAAACAAACATCGAAAACATCAAGTGGTAGTAGCTAGTACTCCGGGGACGACGAACGCCGAAGCGTGCCCGAGCAAGGAGGAGGAGCAGCCTCGGCGGCATCCGTGACAGTCTTTTGACTGATACAGCTTTTTAAACTATTCTGGTCAGTCTACTCAAATATTTGTAATATGCATTTTTCTATCTACAAGCAATACTTTGATATTTTGTCATTTCTAATAAAGATACATTAATTTATGAATAGATATGTCAGGTTTCAGGACACTGATAAATCTGAATATGTTGAAAAAATATTCTGCCACTATTTTCACCGCCAAAGAATAGCAGTGTGATTTTAATATGATTTGACTCTTTGCAGGCTGTCAGGCTGTCTAGTCACAGAGGAAGGCTGTGCTTCTCTGGTCTCAGCTCTGAAGTCAAACCCCTCACACCTGAGAGAGCTGGATCTGAGTAACAATGACCTGAAGGATTCAGGAGTGAAGCTGCTCTCTGCTGGACTGGGGAATCCCCACTGTAAACTGGAGACTCTGAGGTCAGTATTTCTGTAGTTGGTTAACAAGTGATAACTGTTCACCAGATCCACATGTGTTTACCGGGCACACATAGTCCACACCATATGTGTTTGGACAGTGAAGCTTACAGTTTTACATTTGGTGCTATGCTCCAGCATTTTGGATTTGAGATATAATGTTTCATATTAGGCAACAGTACAGAATGTCACCTTTTATTTGAGGGAATTCATACATATCTGTGTTACTGTTTGGAAATGAAAGCACTTTATGTATCTAGTTCTCCCATTTGAAAAAGTCTTAATAATTTGGACATATTCACTTATATTGTATTAAAGTAGTCATAAGTTTAGTATTTGGTCCCATATTCCTTACCTGCAGTGATTACATTAAGCTAGTGATTCTACAAACTTGTTGAATACATTTGCAGTTTGTCTTGGTTGTGTTTTGGATGATGTTTTTCCCAATAGAAACTGAATGGTGAATAATGTCCTGTCATTTTGGAGTCACTTCACTTGTATTGTAAGTAAGAATAGAAGATGTTTCTGAACACTTCTACATTCATGTGGATGCTACCATGAGTATGAATAATCATGAATGAATTGTGAATGATGATGAATGAGAATGTTACAGAGGAACAAAGATCATACCCCCTCTGTTATTGGTAATGGTGAGAGGTTAGCATGTTTTGTTGTAGCCTCTGTAACTTTCTCATTCATAATTGTTCATGATTCATTCCTGATTTTTATTAAATCATGGCATTATCAGGATTAATTTAGTAGTGTTTAGAAACATTTACATTTACGTCATTTAGCAGACGCTCTTATCCAGAGCGACTTACAGTTAGTGAGTGCATACATAATTTTTTATTTAATTTTTTCATACTGGCCCCCTGTGGGAATCGAACCCACAACCCTAGCGTTCCAAACGCCATGCACTACCAACCAAACTACATCCTTGCCGGCCATTCCTTCCCCTACCCTGGACGACGCTGGGCCAATTGTGCGCCGCCCCATGGGTCTCCCGGTCGCGGCCGGCTACGACAGAGCCTGGATTCGAACCAGGATCTCTAGTGGCACAGCTACAGAAACCTGTTATCTACTCACTTAGACAGAAAATTACTCCAGTCATCATCCACCATTCAGTTACTATCGGGCAAAACATAACCCAAAACAAACTGCAAATACAACCAACGAGTTTACAACCAAATACTCAACTTTTGACTACGTTAATACACTATAAGTCAAATGGTCAGAATACGTTTGACTTTGTCAAATGGGGGGACTAGATACATAAAGTGCTTTCATTTCTAAATGGTGAAACAGATATGTATTAAAATACCCTCAAATAAAAGGTGACATTATATACTGTCACGTCATATGAAACATTTGATCTCAAATTCAAAATGCTGGAGTATAGAGTCACATTTAAAATGTTAGCTTCACTGTCAAAATAGATATGGTGTGGACTGTATACTCAATACAATCTAAATCTGATACCTCACTGTCTGTCTTTTGACTGATACTGCTTTTTAAACTGCTCTGGTCAGTCTACTCAAATATTTGTAATATGCATTTTTCTATCTACAAGCAATACTTTGATAATTTGTCATTTCTAATAATGATACATTAATTTATGAATAGATATGGCAGGTTTCAGGCCACTGATGTATCTGAATATGTTGAAAAAATATACTGCCACTATTTTCACCGCCAAAAAATAGCAGTGTGATTATAATATGATTTGACTCTTTGCAGGCTGTCAGGCTGTCTAGTCACAGAGGAAGGCTGTGCTTCTCTGGTCTCAGCTCTGAAGTCAAACCCCAAACACCTGAGAGAGCTGGATCTGAGCTACAATAACCCAGGAGACTCAGGAGTCAGACTGCTCTCTGCTGGACTGGAGGATCCACACTGCAGACTGGAGAAACTCAAGTATGTAGAGGGTTTATGTCAATGTTCATATCAGACATGTTGGAGTTATCAGGCTAGTTAAGACAAACATTCTGACCACCACTTGGACTAAATTATATAAAGACTGTGTGTGTGTCCAGTGTGTGTGTGGGTGTGTGTGTGTGTGTGTGTCCAGTGTGTGTGTGTGTGTGTCAAGTGTGTGTGTGTGTGTGTGTGTGTGTGTGTGTGTGTGTGTGTGTGTGTGCGCAGTGTGCAGTGTGTCCTGTGTGTGTGTGTGTCTGTGTGTGTGTGTGTCCAGTGTGTGTGTGTGTGTCCGGTGTGTGTGTGTGTGTTTGTCCTGTGTGTGTTTGTCCTGTGTGTGTGTGTGTCTGTGTGTGTCCAGTGTCTGTGTGTGTGTCATGTGTGTGTGTGTTTGTCCAGTGTGTGTGTGTGTGCACGTGTATCAGTACACACACTGGACACACACACACTGGACACACATACACACTGGACACACACACACACTGGACACACACACACACACACACACACACACACACACACACACACACACTGTAAACACACACACTGGACACATACACACAAAGGAAACACACACACAAAGGACGCACACACACACACACACACACTGGACAAACACACACACACTGGACACACACACACTCACACTGGACACACACACACACTAGACACAAACACACACACACTAGACATACACACACACACACTGGACACACACACAATGGACACACACACACACTGGACACACACACACACTGGACACACACGCACACACACACACACTGGACACACACACACACACACACTGGACACACACACACACACACACACACACTGGACACACAAACACAAAAACACACTGGACACACACACAAACACACACACACTTGACACACACACACACACACACACTGGACACACACACACACACACACACACACACACACACACACACACACTTGGACAAATGTATATACTTACTGTTTGTGTGTGTGTGTGTGTGTGAGTGTGTGTGTGTGTGTGTGTGTGTGTATGTGAGTTCAGGTGTATCCCTCAATGTCTGTCTGTTCTTTTGCTTACCGCTACAGTGTGGAACATGGTGGAGAGAACACAATGAAACCTGGACTTAGAAAATGTGAGTGTTGACTGCTGTGAAGAATATGACTAAGAATAAGTCTTAATTCAAGTGAAGTCAAAGTCAAAGACCACCATCATTACTTACTTGGTCATATTAAATATCAGCTGTAGTTCTACAGAAGCACAAATCAGGGACACCAAAGTTTACAAAGAGTTGCTTTGACAATGTGTGTGTCAGTGTTTGTGTGTGGCAAGTTCGTGTTACGTTAGAAATGTGTGTGTGTGTGTGTATCCAGTGTCTGTTTATGTGTGTGTTCAGGATGTGTGTGTGTGTGTGTGTGTGTGTGTTCAGGATGTGTGTGTCTGTGTGTGGTGTGTTTCTGTTACATATTAAATATGAAGGTGTGTGTGTTTGTTCTGGATGTGTGTATGTGTGTGTGTTCAGTGTAATTGTGTGTGTGTGTGTGTTCAGGATGTGTATGTTTGTGTGTGTGTGTGTGTGTGTGTGTGTTCAGGATGTGTGTGTGTGTCCAGTGTGTGTGTGTGTGTGTGTTCAGTGGGTGTGTGTGTGTGTAATTAATGGGAATAAGTGTGTTTTATATTACCATACAGTATAACATATGATCATTCAACAAATCTCAAGTTACCTTAACTTCTCCTTTTGATACCTAGAAACATCTACATTAAATGAATTAGTGAAAAGTGAGTTAACATTCTAATGTGAATGATGATGATTTCTAATATTTTGTCTGGTTTCATCCATCAGATGTCTGTGATCTCACACTGGACCTAAACACAGTAAACAGACTCCTCTCTCTGTCTGAGGAGAACAGAAAGGTGACAGGTAGGAGAGAGAAGCAGCCGTATCCTGATCACCCAGAGAGATTTGAGTTCTGTCCACAGTTGCTGTGTAGAGAGGGTCTGACTGGGCGCTGTTACTGGGAGGTAGAGTGGAGTGGGAGTGAGGCTGGTATAGGAGTGACATATAAAGGAATCAGCAGGAGAGGAGGGGGTAATGACTGTTGTCTTGGATACAATGACAAGTCCTGGAGTCTGACCTGCTCTGACAACAGTTACTCTGCCTGTCACAATAATAAGTCCACTACCATAGACGTCTCCTCCTCCAGCTCCCACAGAGTAGGAGTGTATCTGGACTGGCCAGCCGGCACTCTGTCCTTCTACAGAGTCTCCTCTGACACACTGACCCACCTGAACACATTCCACTCCACATTCACTGAGCCCCTCTATCCAGGGTTTAGGGTTCATGGTGACTCCTCAATGTCCCTGTAAATAATAACCTAGTAACACTGACACACACACACACACACACACTGGACACACACACACACAAACTGGACACACACACTGGACACACACACACACACACACTGGACTCACACAACCTGGATACACACACACACACTGGACACACACACACACTGGACACACACACGCACACTAAATACATACACTGAACACACACACACTGGACACACACACACACACACACACTGGACCCACACACACACACACACACTGGACACACACACGCACACTGGAAACACACACTGAACACACACACACTGGACACACACACACACACTGAACACACATGCACACACTCGACACACACACACACACACACACACACTGGACACACGCACGCACACTGGAGACACACACACACACACATACACACACACACACACACTGGACACACACACGCACACTGGATACACACACTGAACACACACACACTGGACACGCACACTGAACACACACACACACACACACACACACTGGACACACTTAACACACACACTGAACACACACACACACACTGAACACACACACACACACACACACACACACACTGGACACACTTAACACACACACTGAACACACACACACACACTGGACACACACACACTGGACAAACACACACAGGACACACACAACAACAACACACACACATAAACACACACACTGGACACACACATACACACTGCACACACACACACACTGGATACACACACACACACACACTGGACACACCCACACTGGACACAAACACACACTGGACACACACACACTGGATACACACACACACACACACACACACACACACACACACTGGACACACACACACACACACACACTGGACACACACTGGACACAAACACACACACTGGACACACACACACTGGACACACACACACACACTGGACACACACACTGGACACAAACACACACACACTGGACACACACACACAGGACACACACACACACACACTGGATAAACACACACACACACACACACTGGACACATAAAAACACACACACACACACACTGGACACAAACACACACACAGATACACAAAGGACACACACACACACACACACACACACTGAACACACACACACACACACTGAACACGTATACACACACACACTGGACACACACACACACATACACACACTGGATTCACACACACACACACACACACACACACTGGACACACACATACATACACATTGGACACACACACACTGAACACACACTTACTGAACACACACTGAACACACACACACACACTGAAAACACACACACTGAACACACACACAACACACACACACTGAACACACACACTGGGCACACACACACACACTGGACACACACACACATGACACACACACACGCACACACACTGGACACACACACACCCATTGGACACACACACACACACATAGGCAGGACACACACATACACACTGCACACACACACACACACTGGATACAAACACACACACTGGACATACCCACACTGGACACAAACACACACTGGACACACACACACTGGATACACACACACACACACTAGACACACACACACTGGACACACACACACACACTGGACACACACACACACACACACACACTGGACACAAACACACACACACTGGACACACACACACACACAGGACACACACACACACACCAAGGACACACACACTGGACACACACAAACACACACTGGACACACACACTGGACACACACACACACACATACACACACACACACTGGACACAAACACACACACACACACTGGACACACACATACATACACATTGGACACACACACACTGAACACACACACACTCGACACACACACACACACACTGAACACACAATCACACACACACACACACTGGACACACACACTGAACACACACACACTGAACACACAAACTGGGCACACACACACACTGAACACACACACACTGGACACACACACTGAACACAAACACACTGAACACACAAACTGGGCACACACACACTGAACACACACACACTGAACACACACACACACTGGACAAACACACACAGGACACACACACACACTGGACACACACACACAGGACACACACACCAACACACACACTCACACACTGAACACACACACACACTGAACACACACACATACTGGACACACACACATTGAACACACACACACACAGGACACACACACTGGACACACACACACACACACTGGACACATTTCCATGTGTTGTATTTTAATGAAAGGAAATCCCATATAGCCTACTGGATAGGACTTTGCTATGCCATCTTCTGTTTGGGTGTCTCAGGTCAGGTCTGAGCCATGATCATAATGTGTCTCTGTGTCTATTTCCAGCCCTGCCATTTCTACCTGTCCTGATCTAGTGTTTCACCCCTGACCTCCTCACACCGTCTCACTGTCCATGTCTGCTTTTAGCTCCCACCTCTACTTCACTGTGTTATAATGGACCTTATGCTTGTTATGTCACCTCTGTAACCAGTTATCAAACATACTGACCTTTCTGACCCTATCCCATGGCCCTGCTTTCTACAACTGAACATTTAAATTCCTCTATGAGTTTTGTTTAGTGTCCATTTACATATGTATGTATTTGTTGTATATTGGGGTTGTGCTGCAGAGCATCATGGGGGTTTGTATGTGTTGAGATGATCACGTTCCAGATAAATGGTTGAACTGATTCCTGCCTCCTGTCTCATCATTATTGAATTGTTATACAGACGTGGTTATGAAACCAACGAGACATAACAAAAGATTGGTGATGAGTAAGTCTGAATCTACAGGAACTATTCTGTCTGGAAGAAGTGGGTTTTTACAACTGTTTAAAACTGTTATTTTCTGTGGTCCAGTCTAGGCTAATGTTAGCACAGTTTATTGCTAGCAGAGGCAAGTGCATAGTCGAGCTAGCTAAGAAAGAGAGTTAACCAGTGGTGTAAAGTACTTCAGGAAAAATACTTTAAAGTACATAACAAACAGATTCAAGAAAAAGGGGACTATATTAAAACAATAGGAGAAGTACTACTACTTACAGCCACACAAAACATTGCACAAAGAGGACACGATGAGTCTGCAGAGTCTGATAATAAAGGGAACTTCATGGCAATCCTAGAAACAATAGCTAAGCATGACACAACTGTGGAAAAAAGGTTGACTTCCATTCATAATGCAAAATACACAAGCAAAGGGATTCAGAATGAGGTTCTGAGTTGTTTGGCAGACATGGTTCCAACAGAGATGATAGAAGAAGTGGAAGACAGTGAGGTCTTCAGCATAATGGCAGACGGAAAACAAAAGATGTTAAAAACAAAAGGATCAGATATCTCCAGTACTCAGGTACTATTTCAGTGGAGCTGTCCATGAGAGCTGTCTCCACTTTGAATCGGCTGATCCACTAGATGCAGCAGGGCTTACTGACTAAATCATACACATATCATAAAGTCATGGTCTTGAATACAAAAGCAACCTAGTAGGCCAAGCATATGACGGTGCTTCAGTTATGAGCGGCAGCATTCAGGCGTCCAGGCAACGCATTAAAGAACAAGCAAAGCCTTTTACCTCCACTGCAGTGCACACTGTCTAAACTTAGTTTTAGTGGATACAGTCAAAGCTGTCCCTGAGGTAGGACAGTTCTTCTCCTTACTAGAAAGACTGTATGTCTTCACATCTGGGTCATACATGTGCATCAAAAATGGCTTACAATTCATTGTGTTCCTTGTTCCACTCCATAACGTTTTTGGAGAAGCAACATTTCTATCAGAGATGCTACAGTCTTCATCACTTGACCTGTCAAAGGCTGTTGATTTAGTTGAAGCCTTAGTTCAAACTTTGAATGACTACAGGCATGAGTCATTTTCTGATGACCTATGGAATGAAGTGTTGAACACAGCTGAGCAATGTGATACTGCAATACAGCCCCCTGCAAAACCACCAAAAAAGCTAAGCTCTCAATTTAATGGAGACTGTCTACTCAGTACAGTAGGTCAGAGGTCAGATTCAGAAATAGATAAAGACAGTTTTCGTACAACCTTTTTCTACCCTGTCTTAGATCAGATGCTCAATGAGCTCAACAGACGGTTCTCTAGCAGAAACTGTGACATAATGAATGGCGTCAAAACTCTAAACCCCAAAAGTGATGCATTTCTCAAAGAGAAGTCCCTGTTTCCATTTGCTAGAATGTATGAATCAAATATTGAGGACTTGGGGCATGAACTACATCAGTTCAGAAGAATTTGACAAAGGAAAATCCAGAGTGGCATGCAGAGACCCTCCAGTGTAGTAGAGATAGCATTATTCATTCAGCCTTATAAAGAAGTTTTCTTTCAGCTCTTTAAACTGTGTAAAATATCTGTTTCAATCCCTGTTAGTACCGCTTCTTGTGAACATAGTTTTTCTGCTCTAAAGCTGGTGAAAACGTATCTTAGGTCCACAATGTCAGATGAGAGATGAAGCAATTTAGGTGTATTAAGTATTGAGTCAAGGAGGGCAAAGGCCTTGAATCTAGATGAATTTGCGGATCTTTTTGCAAGAAACCACAAAAACCGTAGAATACTGTTGATGTAACTGATACTGAATATGTAATGCAAATGTAAAAAATGTAGTGTAAATACAAATAATAAATAGTTGAATGATTATAAACATGGTCATTTGTCTATTGATGCCTGCAATGCAGTGACGAAAACGACATGACAACAATAATGTGTGATGTAACTGGCCCCTCTAACAGTACAACTGGCCCCAGCCTGGCCCCTCCCACTGGGAATGTTCTAGAACCACCACTGCTGCTACGGCTACATTGGCCCAGTTATTGTTGAATAATAATGAAGCTAGGTCGATTCAATTCAAATAATATAGCTGGTAACTTCAAAATACTTACAGCTGAAATACACTGCCGTTTTCTTTGTGAACATGGTGAGATGGAGGAAGCCGCATCCACATGTAGAGTTGTGGGGGAGGGGACCAGTTTCCCAAATAGACACTGGCTTTGGATCAGGTTTAAATTCCCCCCCACTAATGATCCTTGTTAGGTTTGGGGGAGGGGAAGCTGATCCTAGATCTGTATCTAGGGGAAACTTCACCCCAGCAAAGAGAGATGGGGGAAGAGGAGGAGAGAGAGCGTTGCTCTCAGGATTGACAGATCATGTACAAAATCTACCAGTAGGAAATTGGTGTCAGAATATAATATCTGACCTTTAGCAGTTCTAATGTCTTCATTTGCTCCATTTCATTAGTCTTGTTGATTGATTGCTGACATCTAGTTTCACAGGTGAGATGGTGTTGATGAAGAGCATCCATCCGTTTTAGTACTGCATTAATAGTAATGCATTCATAGACATATAGTTGATACTGGTGGTCCTACCCATCCCCCACTTCACTCCATTAACCCTACACTTGCTGCTCACATGGTGGTTTGTCTAAATGTATCTGACTTTAGGTCAGTTTTTAAGGTTCAGAAGGTAAAGATTGTGTTAGGCTGTGTCAGGAGCACTAGTGGTAGTGCTGCCGCTCCCAGATCACACATTGCCCTATATAAGTATATACTGTAGCAAGCTGAACCCAACACCTACCAACTACCACCTTCTGATCTCTTGGTGTAATTGATAAGCTGTTGGCTTGATAGTCGCTGGACTGGGGTTTGAGTTCCGGTTGGAGCTATCCCTTAATTCGTTACATTGGTGTCAGAAGTGGGATAGTGCCTGTGAGGCCATCAAAGAGGCATGTACACGTGAGAGACTTGCTATAAAGAAGTGTGGGGGCATGCTCTCCCCAAGGAAGGGGGTAATGTAGCGACCTTAATCCAACACCTAGCCACATCATCGAGAGGTTCGGACCTCTTGGCGTAGCGCTGGTTGGGTTCTGACTTCTAAACATGAAATAGACTTATTCATGTCACTGAGGGAGAGAGGGGAATGTATAACGTTTCCATTCTGTCAGGATATGTTATTGTTAGCCATCAGGGATCCTATGGGAGGAGAAGAGACACAGTCTGGTACAAGTCAACATGACAGCCGTGAGTTGGGGAGGAGTGAGCAATTTGGGGAGAGGTCAGGTTAGATGAAGTGAGGAAGAACATATATCACTAATCTTCTGGATAGCAACAGAGGTGTATTGGCTGTTCAGATGTGGAAGGAGGGGCTCAGCATAGGAGAAAGGGTTCAATACCAGTGCTTGTGTGAATATGTTCTTTGTCTTATGCAGCTGTATGATCCAATGGGTGAATAAACTTGGTTTGAGCTTTACTAAACGTCCCTGAGTTTTACTAGGTTCATTTAGAACCTAACACGCTTAAGGTGTTGGCTTGACAGTTGATGGACCCAGGTTCAAAACCCGTTTGGGGCTACCCACTGAATTCACTACAATATATTTGTTTGCCTACGGGCAGGGAGACCCGGGTTTGAGACGAAAGGGGAATTACACCGTTGCTGTTTGCATAAAAACACTACATTGGTGGAAGCAGTGGAATGGTGCCTTGGGAGAGGTGTGCACATTTCATGGGCGGGATCTGTACCCAGGTGTCCCATGGGAAAAACCAGTGTCTTGACCATTAGACCAAAAGGTAATACCCTTTTGAGCTGAGGGTGACACTGATTTTGAAGTTGAAGGCAGGACTACCTCATTACCAGATCATGAGACAGACTCATGTTTTCTACACACATGGGATAGTGTAAAAGGAACTTTGCCTAGGAAGACCCATGCTAGAAGTGTTAGGAGGTGGAAGTTAGAGAATTAGTCCAGTAACTGAAAGGTCATTGGTTTGAGTCCTGAGCCAGACAACAAAACGTGGGATTTGATCTGAACTGGCAGATCTGTGACCAACCCCTTCAGAAAGACAAATTCCCTTTGTTCCCTGTAACATGGACTAATAAAGTTGTACTGTACTGTACTGTGCTGCACTTTATTGAACAGAACCTGAGAGTCCAGCATGTCAGGGGATGGGGTGGGGGGTGGGGGGTGAGAGCAGCAGTGGGGGATGGGTAGCTAGTCCTTGATTGGCTGTAGACCTGGGAGCCACAACTGCCAAGAGAAATTCAAATCTACCCTTTTTATCAGCCAAGCCAACACACTGTTTTACACACCATTTTTGTGGACTGTTAATGTTTATATTTAAAATCAACACTGAGCTTTTCATGTTATAATCTGTTATTTATCAAATCTGATAGTAAGAAATTGAAACCATATACAATATGCACTAGAAATGGTTGTAATGAAAACCTGGGACACTCCTATAGACTTATGGAATTATGAGGGGGGGGGGGGGGGGGAATTATGTATTTCTGACAGATATCAAGTAATTTAGGATTTGAAGTCAATTCTTGCGTTGGAAACTGCAGTCTGGTTTGTTTGTCTGAGTGAACAGAGCAGTTGGGGGAAGGGAATACACATACAATGTTTCAATCTCCAACTGTCTTGTTTCACAGACTCCTGTGAGAGAGAATATAGTAGACGGTTGCTGTCAAAAAGTGATTGGTGAGTTTTCCTGTGTCCTGTGTTTATGACCTTTTAAGGACATCCTGTCCGGACGTTCTCTTCACTATTTACGGTGTGCTTATGTAACTTGATAGTGCAGCTGTTTCTTTGAAGTAAAGCACATTGATGGGGAATATATGATCTATTATGCTGTGAGAGAAAGAGCACATATTTACCTGATTTCTTTAATATTAATAGTTAACAATTAATATGATTAACAATAGCAGAGACATTTCTTAACTACCAATGCTGTGCTTTTGGTAAGGATGGTTCCCTCTAGCTCCCTGCAGCTGGTCTGGGCGTGTAGTCAAGGACATGGGATAGAGATCAACTGGAGGAACAGGTAGACCTGGATTGTTTAAATTTCTCGTTGTGTTAGGCTTGGTGGGGGACTCAGGTGCAGAGACGGACACACGGACAAAAGAGGGTGAATTAGGATGTTGTTTATTCAGCGTGTTTTGGCAGAGAAAAACAGTTCAGGGTGGAATAGCTTCAGACCGGGGTAGGAGCTGAGTGGGGTGGTGAGCCAGTAGTCCTGAGAGCTGGATGACGAGGATATCAGACAACAGATGAGCAGGTTGCGGCGTGGGAATGGCAGGCAGGCAGGCAGCAGGAACAGACGGGATCACAGGTGGTGTAGGAACGAACTGGCGCTGGAGAGGTGTCCAGCCCGGGTAGATAACTGCTGGTTGATTGATGACAATGAGCCGCAGCTGGAGGTAACGGAGCATGAGAGAGAATGGCCACGCCCCCTGACCTAGATCCTCTGACTGGGCTGCACAGCAGGGGGAGACAGACACAGACAACACACACACAGGGAAAAAAGGAAAAGGGAAACAAGCGGGGACAGGACCAACAGTGCCGGACCGTAACACGTTGCTTCCACACAGCCACAAGAAGAAAACATGGTGGCTCCTGATCTGCCAGGGAGAGGCGTGCTTGTATGAAAAGCAGAGATTGTTTTGGACAATTTGCAGAACTTATGAAGAGCTATTCAAATCCTGTTGACTCTGTATTAACTTCTGCCTGCAATTGCATAACTAAGGATATTTTACATATACTCAGAAGCCGTTGTCTGTGTCATTTTCTGAAGTTTAAAGTTTGTTTAAGAATAAGAGAATATCAGCACTGTGCAAAGAACCCTCTACAACATGTTTGAAATAAAAAGTAATGGCCTGGTGATTGATGTGTCGTGTATTGACCTAGTTGAACTTAAAGTTTGAACTGTTTGAAAAATGTGAAACAGTTGGGAATTGTTGTAGTGAACTTATGGAGCTGCTGTGTAGTGAGTTTGTGACCCCTTGTAGAATGAAAAAGTAATTTCTGGGTAGGTCTGCCTGAGTATAAGTAAGTGTTAGACTTGTCCTGTGAACACTACGAGCGACAAGAAACCTCAAGAGAGATCAACCACAGAAAACTCCAGAAAACACGTCTCCTAGACCAATTCTAGGTGTGTTGTGTCCTTCATGTCTGGGCCACAAGGACAAAACCATCGATGCCATTCTTTGTGATGCACCTGATTGTTTTAATGGTGGGATTGATATGAGTGGAGGCCAACCGGACGATTCAACAGTGAAGATTTTCACACACAGCTGTCTCAACAACCTTTTTCAGCCAAAAACCGGGAGTTTTTCTCCTGCGTTTCTCATGAGGGAATGTCTTAAGATAAGACTTGCTCTATGCCAGATCTAAAAGGCCCTGAATGGACCATCCCTGCCTGGGTACGCATTGGAAGAGGAAGTCTGTGGGCCAGATGATTTGAAAGTCACATGAATCTCTTCAGTAGCGTAGAGTCCAGACTCCAAAGTGACAATTTTAGGTTGTTCTGAATTCGACAGCGCAAATGCCACCAAATCTGTTAGTTCGTATGTATTTTCAAACGCTTGCACAGAGGTCAACTGCCTGTCTTTAGCTTCAAGTGGCGAGATTGGTTTAAGGTACTTGATATGATGAAACAAGTGCAACAGTTTTTCCACCATCGTGAACATTTACGAAGATGGTCCTTTCTGTCCTCAAGACAAAACTTGGGCTTATCGGCAAGAAGGTTGATCTATCATGGAAAAGAAAACATGCAAAACCTTGAAGGCCATGGAGAGCCTGGTGGAAGAGGCAACGTCTAAGTCCCTCACAGCTTGAAGACGGGGATTTGGAGACTGATGAGGGTGTCAGGTTACAAAAGGCCCCTGAAAAGGAGAAAAATGCTGATTCTGCTTTTTTTCTAAGAAAAACATGATTATAATAATTATTCATTTAAACATGTATTGTTTAGTAAGGTGCAGTATTGTGTAATAATACAGTTTATGATCCATATAAAGGTTTAGTAGTAAACATTAGTGTCATAGTTTTTTTTTTTTTTTTTATTGGTCATTTAGCAGACGCTCTTTTCCAGTGCGACTTAAAGGAGCAATTAGGGTTAAGTGCCTTGCTCAAGGGCACATCGACAGATTTTTCACCTAGTCGGCTCGGGGATTAGAACCAGCGACCTTTCGGTTACTGGCACAACGCTCTTACCCACTAAGCTACAATATTCAATATTGTTTAGTGAACTTTAATCACTAGTATATAAATGCTTCCATTTCTGTAGCAACATTTTAGAAGAAAATAAAAGGTTTGAAAGAAAATGGTATTTACCTTCAATGAATTACAGCTGTCTCTCTCTTTCTCTCTCTCTCTCTCCGTCCCTCTCCCATCTACAGTGGGGAAAAAAAGTATTTAGTCAGCCACCAATTGTGCAAGTTCTCCCACTTAAAAAGATGAGAGAGGCCTGTAATTTTCATCATAGGTACACGTCAACTATGACAGACAAATTAAGGAAAAAAAATCCAGAAAATCACATTGTAGGATTTTTAATGAATTTATTTGCAAATTATGGTGGAAAATAAGTATTTGGTCAATAACAAAAGTTTCTCAATACTTTGTTATATACCCTTTGTTGGCAATGACGCAGGTCAAACGTTTTCTGTAAGTCTTCACAAGGTTTTCACACACTGTTGCTGGTATTTTGGCCCATTCCTCCATGCAGATCTCCTCTAGAGCAGTGATGTTTTGGGGCTGTCGCTGGGCAACACGGACTTTCAACTCCCTCCAAAGATTTTCTATGGGGTTGAGATCTGGAGACTGGCTAGGCCACTCCAGGACCTTGAAATGCTTCTTACGAAGCCACTCCTTCGTTGCCCGGGCGGTGTGTTTGGGATCATTGTCATGCTGAAAGACCCAGCCACGTTTCATCTTCAATGTCCTTGCTGATGGAAGGAGGTTTTCACTCAAAATCTCACGATACATGGCCCCATTCATTCTTTCCTTTACACGGATCAGTCGTCCTGGTCCCTTTGCAGAAAAACAGCCCCAAAGCATGATGTTTCCACCCCCATGCTTCACAGTAGGTATGGTGTTCTTTGGGTGCAACTCAGCATTCTTTGTCCTCCAAACACGACGAGTTAAGTTTTTACCAAAAAGTTATATTTTGGTTTCATCTGACCATATGACATTCTCCCAATCCTCTTCTGGATCATCCAAATGCACTCTAGCAAACTTCAGACGGGCCTGGACATGTATTGGCTTAAGCAGGGGGACACGTCTGCACTGCACGATTTGAGTCCCTGGCGGCGTAGTGTGTTACTGATGGTAGGCTTTGTTACTTTGGTCCCAGCTCTCTGCAGGTCATTCACTAGGTCCCCCCGTGTGGTTCTGGGATTTTTGCTCACCGTTCTTGTGATCATTTTGACCCCACGGGGTGAGATCTTGCGTGGAGCCCCAGATCGAGGGAGATTATCAGTGGTCTTGATTATCAGTGGTCTTGTATGTCTTCCATTTCCTAATAATTGCTCCCACAGTTGATTTCTTCAAACCAAGCTGCTTACCTATTGCAGATTCAGTCTTCCCAGTCTGGTGCAGGTCTACAATTTGTTTCTGGTGTCCTTTGACAGCTCTTTGGTCTTGGCCATAGTGGAGTTTGGAGTGTGACTGTTTGAGGTTGTGGACAGGTGTCTTTTATACTGATAACAAGTTCAAACAGGTGCCATTAATACAGGTAACGAGTGGAGGACAGAGGAGCCTCTTAAAGAAGAAGTTACAGGTCTGTGAGGGCCAGCAATCTTGCTTGTTTGTAGGTGGCCAAATACTTATTTTCCACCATAATTTGCAAATAAATTAATAAAAAATCCTACAATGTGATTTTCTGGATTTTTTTTCCTTAATTTGTCTGTCATAGTTGACGTGTACATATGATGAAAATTACAGGCCTCTCTCGTCTTTTTAAGTGGGAGAACTTGCACAATTGGTGGCTGACTAAATACTTTTTTCCCCACTCTATCTATCTATCTATCTATCTATCTATCTATCTATCTATCTATCTATCTATCTATCTATCTATCTATCTATCTATCTATCTATCTATCTATCTATCTATCTATCTATCTATCTATCTATCTATCTATCTATCTATCTATCTATCTATCTATCTCTCTCTCTCTCTCTCTCTCTCTCTCTCTCTCTCTCTCTCTCTCTCTCTCTCTCTCTCTCTCTCTCTCTCTCTCTCTCTCTCTCTCTCTCTCTCTCTCTCTCTCTCTCTCTCTCTCTCTCTCTCTCTCTCTCTCTCTCTCTCTCTCGCTCTCTCTCTCTCTCTACACAAGAGCCACTGGTTCTTTGGGTTGTGTGTGAGCGTGTGTGGTGTTTCTTTAAAACAACTGTTTTGTAAACCTGTTTACCCTTTTAGAAAGAGTTCTCAGCTATCCATATTTTAAAGGTCAACAGTTTGCTCATCTATGGAGTCCCTTACACACAAGGGAACTATATGTACACGTGGGGTCCCCCAAGTGTCTTTGAAACTACTTTTTTTTTTTTTTTTACCTCTTTAACCTTTAACCTTTTAAAAAGAGTTCTCAGGGGGGGGCGTCCGGGGATGTCCGGGAGGCGTCCGAGGATGGAATGTCCAGTGGATGTCTCAGTCAATTAAAAACAAAAAAGGTAATTGTATTCTTTAAGATGTCCCGTTTTACTGCTGACCTAAACAGATCCATTTGACCCCATAAAAGAGCTTCCGTGGGATGTCTCAGTCAACCAAGAAAAAAGACCCAGAGGACCAGAAGTTCTGAAGACATACATCTTAAAGAGACTCCTTGAATAATCTACCTACATATGTATTTATCCTACTGTTTTTACCAAACAAATTTCTATTTTATGTGAAGTGTCTAATCAAGAGTGGACCACTGCCTCCACCTAGTGGATGTTCAGTTACATCACAGTTGTAGAAAATAATTACCGATCACGTTAGTATACTATTCTATATCCCTCTCTCAATGGATAACAATTCACTCAATGTATAACAATGGTTTTTTAAATATTTAACAGTATTTCAATATTTGGTTTTTGCAGACATTTTAAGACTGGATGACATACAATTTTCAGGTAATTAATATTATTATTTTATTTATTTGTTTTTTTTTAAGGGGGTAGATCAGCTTAATGTTGCAGATAGATTGTATCTTCTATCAATGTAATTGTCTGCATCACTTCCAGTCCCCCATGTTTTTATATATATATACACACACACATATTTACATTTACGTCATTTAGCAGACGCTCTTATCCAGAGTGAGTGAGTGCATACATTATTTATTTTTTCTTCTCCATACTGGCCCCCCGTGGGCATCGAACCCACAACCCTGGCGTTGCAAACGCCATGCTCTACCAACTGAGCTACATCCCTGACAGCCATTCCCTCCCCTACCCTGGACGACGCTGGGCAAATTGTGCACCGCCCCATGGGTCTCCCGGTCGCGGCCGGCTACGACAGAGCCTGGATTTGAACCAGGATCTCTAGTAGACCACTGCGCCACTCGGGATATAATACACATACACATACATATACACACATATATACATATATACACACATACACACACACATACAGTGAGGGAAAAAAGTATTTGATCCCCTGCTGATTTTGTGATTGACAGTTCTTTTGTGTTTCTTCCATTTGCGAATAATCGCACCAACTGTTGTTACCTTCTCACCAAGCTGCTTGGCGATGGTCTTGTAGCCCATTCCAGCCTTGTGTAGATCTACAATCTTGTCCCTGACATCCTTGGAGAGCTCTTTGGTCTTGGCCATGGTGGAGAGTTTGGAATCTGATTGATTGATTGCTTCTGTGGACAGGTGTCTTTTATACAGGTAACAAACTGAGAATGTGCACTTCCTAATATAAAAGGCTTATCAGGACTGATAAGAAGACAGGATGAAGTAGCATGCTGTGTCTCAACTAACAATGTTATGCACACTTTCTTTAGAAAAGGTGAAGGTTTGTCTGCCAGACCTACCAGGAGAATCTGGACATTTTCTGCGACTTGGAGACTATGTGGTGGTAAAGGATTAAGGAAGTCATTGATGGACAACACCCAAGTGGGAAGGTTAGTAATAGGTGTTGATGGCTACCTTGATGGAGGGCCAAGTAAGAGAGAGAGATTCCTAGATCTATATGGACCATTGGAGGACTTTTCTAACGCAGAGGAGGAAGGTGGCACCGCTTCGGCGGAGCATTGTTTTGTTTTGTCTGTGTGTTTTTGCAGCAGAGACTATTGGTACGCTGACAGAAGGACACAACAACAGAGAGATGGTGATAAATGGAGAAGGACTCTGCATGATCAGAGAACTAGTGAAGGAAGAAGGTTCATGCATCATCACACAGTCTACACCAACGGAGGTATGGATAGAGGGGAGATTGAACAGGTATCATGTCAACCGATGCTACAGATGGCTACGAGGAAACTGACGATCTGGATATGATAGTAGGTATATACACTGCTAAAGTGATAGTATTGAGAATGCATTGAGATAACGATCTGTATTAATTATCAGGATGAGGAAAGTCATATTTGAATTCTGAATGTTTATAATGTATGTTAATATAAGTATAACTTTCAGTCAACAGTCTCTTTTGTGTAGCTTCACTCCGTAGCCCACATACTAGTCTGTCTCTAATGATGTCATTTACAACAGCATTAAACTCACAGTGTTATGGTAGTTTCTTTAATGCAGCAGCAAACATTGTTACTGATTCTCCCTCTTCCTGATGTCTCCTGTGGAACCTGAACCTTTCAGCATTAACTAGTGGTTCTGGTGAAAAATGTCCTTTAAGTATCTCCACAATATCCCCATACGTCTTATTACCTGTTCTGTCTGGCTGTAGCAGGCTGCCTAGTAAATTAAATGTCTTTGGCCCCATTACACTAAAACATGTAGGCACAATGTTGTCCTCATCCATGTCATTTACAAGAACAAAATATTCAAACAGTTCTGTATATGAGCTCCACTGCTCAATAATTATTATTATCAAACTGTCCAATGTTTCCAACAATTCCAATAATTTTTTGTTTCTCAATAAGCTCCTGATTGTCACTCACTTCAATATTGTCCTCAACCAAAGCAATATTTTCCTCAGTCACGTGATCTTCATTCACTTCACTCACTGACGTTTCCTCCTAAATTCACTCCTTTAGCAGATTTAATTCAAAGGTTTGTCTTCACAGTTGAATAAATGTCCTTTCCTTTAATCAATGTATATTCCTATTTTTTAATCACGTTGTTTTCCCGCTCCGACGTCCGTCTCCAGTCCTTTTCTGACGTCCATGACAATATTAACTCTCTCTTAGCTAGCTAGACTATGCACTTGCCTCTGCTAGCAATACACTGTGCTAACATTAGCCTATTCTGGACCACAGAAAATAACCGTTTTAAACAGTTGTAAAAACCCGCTTCTTCCAGACAGAATAGTTCCTGTAGATTCAGACTTACTCATCACCAATCTTTTGTTATGTCTCGTAGGTTTCATAACCACGTCTGTATAACAATTCAATAATGATGAGACAGGAGACAGGAATCAGTTCAACCATTTATCTGGAACGTGATCATCTCAACACATACAAACCCCCATGATGCTCTGCAGCACAACCCCAATATACAACAAATACATAAGTAAATGGACACAAAACAAAACTCAGAGGAATTTAAATGTTCATTTCTAGAAAGTAGGGCCATGGGATAGGGTCAGAAAGGTCAGTATGTTTGATAACTGGTTCCAGAGGTGATATAACAAGCATAAGGTCCATTATAACACAGTGAAGTAGAGGTGGGAGCTAAAAGCAGACATGGACAGTGAGACGGTGTGAGGAGGTCAGGGGTGAAACACTAGATCAGGACAGGTAGAAATGGCAGGGCTGGAAATAGACACAGAGACACATTCTGATCATGGCTCAGACCTGACCTGAGACACCCAAACAGAAGATGCCATAGCAAAGTCCTGTCCAGTAGGCTATATGGGATTTCCCTTCATCAAAATCCAACACATGGAAATGTGTCCAGTGTGTGTGTGTGTGTGTGTCCAGTGTGTGTGTGTGTCCAGTGTGTGTGTGTTTGTCCAGTGTGTGTGTGTGTATCAAGTGTATTTGTGTGTGTGTGTCCAGTGTGTGTGTGTATCCAGTGTGTGTGTGTGTCCAGTGTGTGTGTGTTCAGTGTGTGTGTGTGTCCAGTGTGTGTGTGTGTGTGTATGTCCAGTGTGTGTGTAGAGGGGCTCAGTGAATATGTGTTCAGTGTGTGTGTGTGTGTCTAGTGTGTGTATGTGTGTCCCAAGTGTGTTTGTGTGTGTGTGTGTGTGTGTGTGTGTGTGTGTGTGTGTGTGTGTGTGTGTGTGTGTCCAGTGTATGTGTGTGTGTGTGTGTCCGGTGTGTGTGTTTGTTTATGTGGTTGTCCTGCGTGTGTGTGTCCAGTGTGTGTGTGTGTGTGTGTGTCCAGTGTGAGTGTGTCCAGTGTGTGTGTTTGTCCAGTGTGTGTGTGTGTGTGTGTATGTTTGTGTGTGTCCAGTGTGTGTGTGTGTGTCCAGTGTGTGTGTGTGTGTGTCCAGTGTGTGTCTGTGTCCAGTGTGTGTTCAGTGTGTGTGTGTGTGTGTGTGTACATTGTGTGTGTGTGTGTCTAGTGTGTGTGTGTGTGTGTGTGTCCAGTTTGTGTGTGTATGTCCAGTGTGAGTGTATCCAGTGTGTGTTTGTCCAGTGTGTGTGTGTGTGTGTGTGTGTGTATGTGTGTGTTTGTGTGTGTCCAGTGTGTGTGTGTCCAGTGTGTGTGTGTGTGTGTGTGTGTGTGTGTGTGTGTGTGTGTCCAGTGTATATGTGTGTGTATGTGTGTGTCCGGTGTGTGTGTCCAGTGTGTGTGTGTGTCCACTGTGTGTGTGTTTCCAGTGTGTGTGTCCAATTTGTTTTTGTGTCCAGTGTTTGTGTCCAGTGTGTGTGTTTTTCCAGTGTGTGTGTGTGTGTGTGTGTGTGTGTGTGTCCAGTGTGTGTGTGTGTGTGTGTGTGTCCAGTGTATGTGTGTGTGTATGTGTCCGGTGTGTGTGTGTGTGTGTGTATGTGTGTCCAGTGTGAGTGTGTCCAGTGTGTGTGTTTGTCCAGTGTGTGTGTGTGTGTGTGTGTATGTTTGTCCAGTGTGTGTGTGTGTGTGTGTGTCCAGTGTGTATGTCCAGTGTGTGGGTGTGTCCAGTGTGTGAGTGTGTCCAGTGTGTGTGTTTGTCCAGTGTGTGTGTGTTTGTCCAGTGTGTGTGTGTGTGTGTGTCCAGTGTGTGTGTGTGTCCAGTGTGTGTGTGTGTACAGTGTGAGTGTGTCCAGTGTGTGTGTGTGTGTGTGTGTGTGTGTATGTCCAGTGTGAGTGTGTCCAGTGTGTGTGTTTGTCCAGTGTGTGTGTGTGTCTAGTGTGTGTGTGTGTGTCCAGTGTATGTGTGTGTGTGTGTGTCCGGTGTGTGTGTGTGTGTGTGTGTGTCCAGTGTGTGTGTGTCCAGTGTGAGTGTGTCCAGTGTGTGTGTGTCCAGTGTGTGTGTGTGTGTGTATTTGTACAGTGTGTGTGTGTGTCCAGTGTGTGTGTGTGTATGTCCAGTGTAAGTGTGCCCAGTGTGTGTGTTTGTCCAGTGTGTGTGTGTGTGTGTGTGTGTGTGTCCAGTGTGTGTGTGTGTGTGTGTGTGTGTGTGTGTGTGTTTGTGTGTGTCCAGTGTGTGTGTGTGTCCAGTGTGTGTGTTCAGTGTGTGTGTGTGTGTGTGTGTTTGTGTGTGTCCACTGTGTGTGTGTGTTTATGTGTGTCCAGTGTGTGTGTCCAGTGTGTGTGTCCAGTGTGTGTGTGTGTCCAGTGTGTGTCTTTGTCCAGTGTGTGTGTGTGTGTGTGTGTGTGTGTGTCCAGTGTGTGTGTGTGTGTGTGTGTGTATGTGTGTGTGTTTGTGTGTGTCCAGTGTGTGTGTGTCCAGTGTGTGTGTGTCCAGTGTGTGTGTTCAGTGTGTGTGTGTGTGTGTGTGTGTGTGTGTGTGTTTGTTTGTGTCCAGTGTGTGTGTGTGTGTGTGTGTGTGTGTTTGTGTGTGTCCAGTGTGTGTGTTCAGTGTGTGTGTGTGTGTGTACAGTGTGTTTGTGTTTGTGTGTGTCCAGCGTGTGTGTTCAGTGTGTGTGTGTGTGTGTGTGAGTGATTGTTACCATGGTTATTATTTACAGGGACTCTGAAGTGTGTGTGTGTTTGTGTGTGTCCAGTGTGTATCCAGTGTGTGTGTGTGTGTGTGTGTGTCCAGTGTGTGTCTTTTTATGTGTGTGTGTGTGTGTCCAGTGTGTGTGTGTGTGTCCAGTGTGTGTGTGTGTGTGTGTGTGTGTCCAGTGTGTGTGTGTGTCCAGTGTGTGTGTGTGTGTGTGTGTGTCAGTGTTACCATGGTTATTATTTACAGGGACACTGAGGAGTCAACAACAAGAACCCTAAACCCTGGATAGAGGGGCTCAGTGAATGTGGAGTGGAATGTGTTCAGGTGGGTCAGTGTGTCAGAGGAGACTCTGTAGAAGGACAGAGTGCCGGCTGGCCAGTCCAGATACACTCCTACTCTGTGGGACCCGGAGGAGGGGACGTCTATGGTAGTGGACTTATTATTGTGCCAGGCAGAGTAACTGTTGTCAGAGCAGAACAGACTCCAGGACTTGTCATTACATCCAATCACACAGTCAATACCCCATCCTCTCCTGCTGATTCCTTTATATGTCACTCCTATATCAGCCCCTCTCCCACTCCACTCTACCTCCCAGTAACAGCGCCCAGTCAGACCCTCTCTACACAGCACCTGTTCACAGACCTCAAATCTCTCTGGGTGATCAGGATACGGCTGCTTCTCTCTCCTACGTGTCACCTTTCTGTTCTCCTCAGACAGAGAGAGGAATCTGTTTACTGTGTTTAGGTCCAGTGAGAGATCACAGACATCTGATGGATGAAACCAGACACAAAATTAGAATTCATCATCATCCTGAACACACACACAAACACACACACATCCTGAACACACACACACACACACACACACACACACACACACACACACACACACACACACACACACACACACACAAACACACACATCCTGAACACACACACACTGGACACACACACACACACACACACACGGAACACACACACACACCTGTATGCATGCAAGCATTCACACACACACACACACATTTCTAATGTAACACGAACACGCCACACACAGACACACACATTGTCAAAGCAACTCTTTGTAAACTTTGGTGTCCCTGATTTGTGCTTCTGTAGAACTACAGCTGATATTTAAAATGACCAAGTAAGTAATGATGGTGGTCTTTGACTTTGACTTCACTTGAATTAAGACTTATTCTTAGTCATATTCTTCACAGCAGTCAACACTCACATTTTCTAAGTCCAGGTTTCATTGTGTTCTCTCCACCATGTTCCACACTGTAGCGGTAAGCAGAAGAACAGACAGTCATTGAGGAATACACCTGAACTCACACACACACACACACACACACAAACACACACACACACACACACTAACAGTCAGCACATAACTTTGTCCAAGTGTGTGTGTGTCCAGTGTGTGTGTCCACTGTGTGTGTGTGTGTGTGTGTGTCCAGCGTGTGTGTGTCTGTGTGTCATTGAGTGATACACATGCACAAACACACATTAGACAGACACACACACACAACACACACACAAACAGTCAGCATATAACTTCGTGTGTGTCCAGTGTGTGTGTGTGTGTGTGTCCAGCGTGTGTGTGTGTGTCCAGTGTGTGTGTGTGTCCAGCGTACGTGTCTGTGTGTGTCCAGTTTGTCTTCTGTGTGTGTCCAGTGGGTGTGTGTGTCCAGTGTGTGTGTCCAATGCATGCGTGTCCAGTGTGTGTGTGTGTGTGTCCAGTGTCTGTGTGTCCAGTGTGTGTGTGTCTCCAGTGTGTGTGTGTGTCCAGTGTGTGTGTGTGTCCAGTGTGTGTGTGTCCCGTGTGTGTGTGTGTGTGTCCAGTGTGTGTATCCAGTGTGTGTGTCCAATGCGTGTATGTGTGTGTCCAGCATGTGTGTGTGTATGTGTGTGTGTCCAGTGTTTGTGTGTGTGTCTAATGTGTGTGTGTGTGTGTGTGTGTGTCCAGTTTGTGTGTGTGTGTGTGTCCAGTTTGTGTGTGTGTGTGTCCAGTGTCTGTATGTCCAGTGTGTGTGCGTGTGTGTGTCAAGGATGTGTCTAATGTGTGTGTGTGTGTGTGTGTCCGTGTGTCCAGTGTGTGTGTGTCCAGTGTGTGTGTGTGTGTGTGTCCAGTGTGTGTGTGTGTGTGTCTAGTGTGTGTGTGTGTGTCCAGTGTGTGTGTGTGTCCAGTTTGTGTGTGTGTGTGTGTGTGTGTGTCCAGTGTGTGTGTGTCCAGTGTGTGTGTGTGTGTGTGTGTGTCAAGTGTGTGTGTGTGTGTGTGTGTGTCAAGGATGTGTCCAATGTGAGTGTGTGTGTCTCTGTGTGTCAAGTGTGTGTGTGTGTTTATGTGTATGTGTGTCCAGTGTGTGTGTGTGTGTCCAGTGTGTGTGTGTGTCCAGTGTGTGTGTGTGTGTCCTGTGTGTGTGTGTGTGTCCAGTGTGTGTGTGTGTGTCCGGTGTGTGTGTGTGTTTGTCCAGTGTGTGTGTGTGTGTCCTGTGTGTGTGTGTTTGTCCTGTGTGTGTGTGTTTGTGTCCAGTGTGTGTGTCCAATGTGTGTGTCAAGTGTGTGTGTGTGTGTGTCCAGTGTGTGTGTGTGTGTGTGTGTGTGTGTGTGTCCTGTGTGTGTGTGTGTGTGTGTGTGTGTGTGTCCAGTGTGAGTGTGTATATAATGTCACCTTTTATTTGAGGTATTTTAATTCATATCTGTTTCACCGTTTAGAAATGAAAGCACTTTATGAATCTTGTCCCCCCATTTGACGAAGTCATAAGTATTCTGACCAATTCACTTATAGTGTATTAAAGTAGTCAACGTTTAGTATTTGGTCCCATATTCGTTGAATGCAATGCCTACATCAAGCCTGTGACTGCCATGATTGAGAAAGATCATGAATGAATCATGAGTAATAATGCGTGAGAAAGTTACAGAGGCTACAACAAAACATGCTAACCTCTCACCATTAACCTCAAATAAACGGTGACATTATATACTGTCACCAAATACCAATAACAGAGGGGGTATGACTGTCCAAACACATATTGTGTGGACTATGTGTGCCTGGTAAACACATGTGGATCTGGTGAACAGTTATCACTTCTTGACCAACTACAGGAATACTGACCTCAGTGTCTCCAGTTTACAGTGTGGATTCCCCAGTCCAGCAGAGAGCAGCTTCACTCCTGAATCCTTCAGGTCATTGTTACTCAGATCCAGCTCTCTCAGGTGTGATGGGTTTGACCTCAGAGCTGAGACCAGAGAAGCACAGCCTTCCTCTGTGACTAGACAGCCTGACAGCCTGCAAAGAGTCAAATCATATTAAAATCACACTGTTATTTTTTGATGGTGAAAATATAATTTTTCAACATTTTCAGATAAATCAGAGTCCTGACACCTGCCATATCTATTCATATATTTATATATACACCACCAGTCAAAAGTTTAAACACACCAACTAATTCAAGGGGTTTTCTTTATTTTTACATTGTAGAATAATAGAAAAGACATCAAAACTATGAAATAACACATATGGAATCATTTAGTAACCAAAAAAGTGTTAAACAAATATATGTCAAAATATATTTTATATTTGAGATTCTTCAAACAGCCACCCTTTGCCTTGATGACAGCTTTGCACACTCTTGGCATTCTCTCAACCAACTTCATGAGGTAGTCACCTGGAATGCATTTCAATTAACAGGTGGGCCTTCTTAAAAGTTAATTTTTGGAATTTCTTTCCTTGTTAATGCGTTTCAGCCAATCAGTTGTGTTGTGACAAGGTATACAGAAGATAGCCCTATTTGGTAAAAGACCAAGTCCATATTATGGCAAGAACAGCTCAAATAAGCAAAGAGAAATGACAGTCCATCATTACTTTAAGATATGAAGGTCAGTCAATACGGAACATTTCAAGAACATTGAAAGATTATTCAAGTGCAGTCGCAAAAAACATCAAGCGCTATGATGAAACTGGCTCTCATGAGGACAGCCACAGGAATGGAAGTTACCTCTGCTGCAGATGATAAGTTCATTAGAGTTACCAGCCTCAGAAATTGCAGCCCAAATAAATGCTTCACAGAGTTCAAGTCACAGACACATCTCAACATCAACTGTTCAGAGGAGACTGTGTGAATCAGGCTTTCATGGTCGAATTGCTGCAAAGAAACCACTACTAAAGGACACCAATAATAAGAAGAGACTTGCTTGGGCCAAGAAACACGAGCAATGGACATTAGACCTGTGGACATTTGTCCTTTGGTCTGGAGTCCAAATGGGAGATTTTTGGTTCCAACCGCCGTGTATTTGTGAGACGCGGTGTGGGTGAACGGATGATCTCCGCATGTGTAGTTCCCACCGTAAAGCATGGAGGAGGAGGTGTTATGGTGTGGGGGTGCTTTGCTGGTGACACTGTCTGTGATTAATTTAGAATTCAAGACACACTTAACCAGCATGGCTACCACAGCATTCTGCAGCGATACGCCATCCCATCTGGTTTGGGCTTAGTGGGACTATCATTTGTTTTTCAACAGGAAAATGACCCAACACACCTCCAGGCTGTGTAAGGGCTATTCTACCGAGAAGGAGAGTGATGGAGTGCTGCATCAGATGACATGGCCTCCACAATCACCCGACCTCAACCCAATTCAGATGGTTTGGGATGAGTCGGACGGCAGAGTGAAGGAAAAGCAGCCAACAAGTGCTCAGCATATGTGGGAACTCCTTCAAGACTGTTGGAAAAGCATTCCAGGTGAAGCTGGTTGAGAGAATGCCAAGAGTGTGCAAAGCTGTCATCAAGGCAAAGTGTGGTTATTTGAAGAATTTCGTTTAACACTTTTTTGGTTACTACATGATTCCAGATGTGTTATTTCATAGTTTTGATGTCTTCACTATTATTCTACAATGTAGAAAATAGTAAAAATAAAGACAAACCCTTGAATGAGTAGGTGTGTCCAAACTTTTGACTGGTACTGTATATACATTAATTAATGTATCATTATTAACAGTAGATAACATGTTTCTAAACACTACTAAATTAATCATTATGTGTGTGTGTCTGTGTGTCCAGGGTGTGTGTGTGTCCATTGTGTGTGTGTGTGTGTGTGTGTGTCCAGTGTGTGTGTGTCCTGTATGTGTGTCCAGTGTGTGTGTGTTCATTGTGTGATACAGGAATACTGACCTCAGAGTCTCCAGTTTACAGTGGGGATTCCCCAGTCCAGCAGAGAGCAGCTTCACTCCTGAATCCTTCAGGTCATTGTTACTCAGATCCAGCTCTCTCAGGTGTGAGGGGTTTGACTTCAGAGCTGAGACCAGAGAAGCACAGCCTTTCTCTGTGACTAGACAGCCTGACAGCCTGCAAAGAGTCAAATCATATTAAAACCACACTGCTATTCTTTGGTGGTGAAAATAGTGGCAGTATATTTTTTCAACATTTTCAGATATATCAGTGTCCTGAAACTTAACATATTTATTCATAAATGAATGAATGTATCTTTATTAGAAATGACAAATTATCATAATGTTGCTTGTAGATAGAAACATGTATAATACAAATATTTGAGTCGACTGACCAGAGCAGTTTAAAAAGCAGTATCAGTCAAAAGACAGAAAGTGAGGTATCAGATTTAGATTGTATTGAGTATACAGTCCACACTATATCTATTTTGACAGTGAAGATAACATTTTAAATGTGGCTCTATACATTTAGGATTTGAGATCAAATGTTTCATATGAGGTGACAGTATATAATGTCACCTTTTATTTGAGGGTATTTTCATACATATCTGTTTCACTGTTTAGAAATGAAAGCACTTTATGTATCTAGTCCCCCTATTTGAAGAAGTCATAAGTATTCTGACAAATTCACTTATAGTGTATTAAAGTAGCCAAAAGTTTAGATTTTGGTCCCAAACTCGTTGGTTGCATTTGCAGTTTGTTTTGGTTGTGTTTTGGGTTATGTTTTGCCCAACAGTAACTGAATGGTGGATGATGACTAGATTAATCTTCTGTCTAAGTGAGTAGATAACATGTTTCTAAACACTACTAAATTAATCTTAATGATGCCATGATTAAGAACAATTATGAATGAATCATGAATAATAATGAGTGAGAAAGTTACAGAGGCTACAACAAAACATGCTAACCTCTCACCATTACCAATAACAGAGGGGGTATGATCCTTGTTCCTCTGTAACTTTCTCATTCATCATCATTCACGATTCATTCATCATTATTCATAATCATGGTAGCATCCACATGAATGTAGAAGTGTTCAGAAACATCTTCTATTCTTACTGACAATACAAGTGAAGTGACTCCAAAATGACAGGACATTATTCACCATTCAGTTTCTATTAGGAAAAACATCATCTAAAACACAACCAAGACAATCTGCAAATGCATTCAACAAGTTTGTAGAATCACAAGCTTGATGTAATCACTACAGGTAAGGAATATGGGACCAAATACTAAACTTCTGACTAAATGAATTTGTCCAAATAATTATGACTTCTTCAAACGGGAGAACTAGACACATAAAATGCTTTCCTATCTAAACGGAAAAACAGATATGTATGAAAAACCTAAAATAAAAGGTGACATTCTGTACTGTTGCCTAATATGAAACATTATATCTAAAATCCAAAATGCTGGAGCATAGATCCAAATTTAAAACTGTAAACGTCACTGTCCAAACACATATTGTGTGGACTATGTGTGCCTGGTAAACACATGTGGATCTGGTGAACAGTTATCACTTGTTGACCAACTACAGGAATACTGACCTCAGAGTCTCCAGTTTACAGTGGGGATTCCCCAGTCCAGCAGAGAGCAGCTCCACTCCTGAATCCTTCAGGTCATTGTTACTCAGGTCCAGCTCTCTCAGGTGTGAGGGGTTTGACTTCAGAGCTGAGACCAGAGAAGCACAGCCTTCCGCTGTGACTCCACAGCCTGACAGCCTGACAGAGATATCATCATGATTTCACAAACACACTGTAAATTTAACACCAGTAGTGTAGAAGGACAATGGCAGATGCATTTGGTTTATTCTCTTAAACAACATATAGATTCATCTTCCGACTCCTAGAATTGTATGGTCATATTGTTATACTAATGTGAAAATCAATGCATTTATTCAATATGTTTTTCAATAGAATATTATATACATATTATAATACATATTTTACTCTAAACTTAATATTTCTTCCTGATGATTAGTTCTTATATGTCATTTGATGTACTCACAGAGCAGCTCTGGAGGCTTTGACCACTGGAAGCAGCCTCAGAAGACCTTCCTCTGATCTGGAGTATTTCTTCAGGTCAAACACATCCAGCTCCTTTTCTGAAGTCAGCAACACAAAGACCAGAGCTGACCACTGTGCAGGTGAAAGTTCTTCTTTTGAGAGACTTCCTGATCTCAGGTAGCTTTGGATCTCCTCCACTAGAGAATGGTCATTCAGTTCATTCAGACAGTGGAACAGATTGATGCACCTCTCTGGAGAGGGATTCTTCCTGATCTTCACCTTGATGTACTTGACTGTTTCTTCATGGCTCTGTGAGCTGCTTCTTGTCTTTGTCAGTAGACCTCGTAAGAGCTTCTGATTGGACTCCAGTGAGAGGCCCAAAAGGAAGCGGAGGAACAGGTCCAGGTTTCCTGTCTCACTTTGTAAGGCTTTATCCACAGCACTCTTGTACAAAGTAACTTTACGCCTGTGTCTGATCCTCACAGAAAAGTTGCTGGCCGTTGATTGAGATTCATCCATTAGATTCTCATTGTTGTTGATGAATGAGAGGAACACATATACAGCAGCCAGAAACTCCTGAATGCTCAGATGCACGAAGCAGTACACCTTGTCCTGGTACAGCCCACATTCCTCTTTAAAGAGCTGTGTGCACAATCCTGAGTACACTGAGGCTTCATTGACATCAATGCCAGCCTCTTTTAGGTCTTCTTCATAGAAAATCAGATTGCCATTCACAAGCTGTTGAAAAGCCAGTTTTCCCAGTGACAGAATGCTCTCTTTATTCCAGTGTGGACCTGTCTCTTCTTTCCCAAGATACTTTTCATTCTTCTGTTCAGTATGAAACACCACAAGGTGTGAGTACATCTCAGTCAGAGTCTTGGGCATCTCTTCTCTCTTATGTTTCAGCATGTGTTCAAGGACTATTGCAGAAATCCAACAGAAGACTGGAATGTGGCACATGATGTGGAGGCTCCTTGATGTCTTTATGTGTGAGATGATTCTGCTGGCCAGGTCCTGATCACTGAATCTCTTCCTGAAGTACTCCTCCTTCTGTGGGTCATTGAACCCTCGTACCTCTGTCACCTGGTCAACACACCCTGAAGGGATCTTATTGGCTGCTGCAGGTCGGGTAGTTATCCAGAGGAGAGCAGAGGGAAGCAGATTTCCCTTGATGAGATTTGTCAGCAGAACTTCCACTGAGGTTGACTTTGTGACATCACAACAGATCTTGTTCTTCTGGAAGTCTAGGGGCAGTCGGCACTCATCCAGACCATCAAAGATGAACAGAACTTTGTACTTGTTGTAGTTGGAGATTCTTGATTCTTTGGTTTCGATTGAGAAGTGATTGAGAAGTTCAATGAAAGTGTGTTTTTCCTCTTTCATCAAATTCAGCTCCCGGAAAGGGAATGAAAATACAAATTGGACATCCTGATTTGCTTTTCTTTCAGCCCAGTCCAGAATGAACTTCTGCACAGAGACTGTTTTTCCAATGCCAGCGACTCCCTTTGTCAGCACAGTTCTGATAGGTTTGTCTTGTCCAGTTAAGGGTTTGAAGATGTCGTTACATTTGATTGCAGTCTCTGGTCTTGCTTGTTTCCTGGTTGTTGTCTCAATCTGTCTCAGCTCATGTTCATTATTGACCTCTCCTGTTCCACCCTCTGTGATGTAGAGCTCTGTGTAGATCTTATTGAGAAGTGTTGGGTTTCCTTGTTTAGCGATCCCCTCAAATACACATTGAAACTTCTTCTTTAGATTAGATTTGAGTTCACGTTGAAGAATCAAAGCACACTCATCTGAATCTAGAAATAACACAGAGGATATTAATATTACATCTGTTTTAATGCCTACAGTATTGTAAGACTGTCTTATAAAGTTTATAAATTATAATCATTTATTCTCTTGTCTGTATAAATCTGTACATGTTTTAATAATGCATTACACACTGGTGTGACTGATTTATATCATTATTTGTATTATTGATGGCATTAATCATGTTCTCTCTCTCTCTCTCTCTCTCTCTCTCTCTCTCTCTCTCTCTCTCTCTCTCTCTCTCTCTCTCTCTCTCTCTCTCTCTCTCCCTCTTCTCTGTCTAAATTAATTAACACAACACATCCCTGCTGCTACTTAATGAGGTCACTAGATGTTGTGTTAAGGCTGCTACAATATCATTGAGTTACACAGCTACTTTAGCTGTACTTTAGCTACAGCTTTTAAATGTTCTAAAACAGCATTCAACATGAGGCAGACAGCTCTTACTTTTCTCCAGTGTGTCAGCAAGCTCCTTCTGGTTCATTTTCCTCAGGACGTGCAATGTGATCTTCAGAGCCCCCTCTCTGGCACTGATCTCCTGCTTCTCATCTTCAGCATCCACCACTTCCTTATCCTGCTTCTGACGCTCAAAGCCTTCTGGGAGTTCTGGACTAAGAATCCTCTTGAACATCTTCAGCTCCTTCTTCACAAATGTCATAATATTCTCTTCAAGCAACTGAAATAAATCAAGTAAATAAGTTAAGCAAGAGACTAAATGCTTTCTCATTAACACATTAATGAATGATTGACATATCAACTTTACTTGAGGTAAACAAAAACAAATGTACATAACAGGACCACATACACTGAATATGGAGGCCAGTTCTGTTTGATGACTCTGGGAAGACTGACCACTGAGAATCTCTGACTCTGATCTCTGATGTTGGTTTCTGTGGACAAAACATGAGATTACATTTCCTCATCCAGGGAGTACACACACACACACACACACACACACACACACACACACACACACACACACACACACACACACACACACACACACACACACACACACACACACACACACACACACACAGGGAGGGAATGTTGTGTTACTTTAATATTGATTCAGGACTATGAAAATTGAAAAAAGAATTAGCCTATGGATTATGAAAACAACAAAAATAAATGGTAAAATGGGAGAGGGCAAATGTCTAGAGACAGTGTTGTTTAACTCACTGACCATGACCCATGAGTTCTTATTACCTTTGTTCACTAGAAAAGTCTCCCTCTATGAAGTATATAGGATGACCCATAGACCAGTCACTCTTCATGGACACACAGCTGGGTACCAGGTAGTTGAGGTAATAACTAGACTATATACAAGGAGTACCAGTACTGAGTCAATGTGCAGGGGTACCAGGTAGTTCAGGTAATAACTATACTATATACAAGGAGTACCAGTACTGAGTCAATGTGCAGGGGTACCAGGTTGTTGAGGTAATATTTACATGTAGGTAGGGGTAAAAGTGACTAGGCAATCAGGATAGAGATTACATCTCCTCATCCAGGGAGTGCACACACACACACACACACACACACAAACACACACACTCAAAGGGAATGTTGTGTTAGTTTAATATTGTTTCAGGACTATGAAAATGGAAAAAAGGATTAGCCTATGGATTATGAAAACAACAAAAAGAAATGGGAAAATGGGAGAGGAGAAATGACTAGAGACAGTGTTGTTTAACTCACTGACCATGACCCATGAGTTCTTCTTACCTTTGTTCAGTAGAAAAGTCTCCCACTCTAAACATTATAGGTATACCCATAGACTTGTCACTCTTCATGGACACACAGCTGGGTACAGGGGAGGCTGGTCTCTCCTGCTTGATTGGGCTTCAACACAACAGAGACAAACATTACATCTCTCATCTACTCTGAGCTCAGATGGGGAAACAAGAGTTTCATTCCAAAACGCTATATATCAATTTTCAGAAATGTTCATCAATTAGCTTTTATTGTTTGAAGAAATGATGAAAGAGATTGGTGTGTTTTTTCACTATCTAATCATGGCATGGGGTTGTTCAACGACAGACATGTATTTGTTTAAAATCTATCACTTGATGGTTTCATTTCAGAGAGACAAATAATCATGTTTTCTTGCAAAATGCTATATATCTGCCTCACTCTCTGAGAAATAAGTAGTACTGCTAGGTTTTACACAGTAATAATATATATCTACCTCACTCTGAGAGAAATCAGTAGTACTGCTAGGTTTTACACAGTAATAATATCTCTGCCTCACTCTCAGAGAAATCAGCAGTACTGCTAGGTTTTACACAGTAATAATATATACCTGCCTTACTCTCAGAGAAATAAGTAGTACTGCTAGGTTTTACACAGTAATAATATATACCTGCCTCACTCTCAGAGAAATAAGTAGTACTGCTAGGTTTTACACAGTAATAATATATCTGCCTCACTCTCAGAGAAATAAGTAGTACTGCTAGGTTTTACACAGTAATAATATATCTGCCTCACTCTCAGAGGAATCAGTAGTACTGCTAGGTTTTACACAGTCAAATGTAACAAATAACTACATTCTTAGTAAAGAACTTTACAAATGATAAATTGTTCAATATTTAAAAATAACAATTCAATATAGTAATATGAGATCAGTATGTAAAACATTTCCATTCAACATTGTAGTCATTTAGCAGATGCTCTTATCCAGGGCCTGGTTTCCCAAAAGCATCTTAAGGCTACTAAGTTCATCGTTAGAACCTTCGTAGATGCATCGTTAAATCTCCAAGCTTGAAAGAGAGCGACCCGGATCTATGTATTTTACTGGTTTGTGACTCACTGACTCCGCCCCGGTTAGAGGGGAAAAAAGCAGCCCAAGAGTTAACACACACAAGTCGGGGAGAGTTTGAGAGGCAGGTTTAGGGTACCCTCCTGACCAAGGGGGGGGGGCAAAGTGACTGGGAATATGGTTGAATACAAACAGTGTAGTTATTCCCTCCGTAAGGCAATCAAACAGGCAAAATGTCAGTACAGAGACAAAGTGGAGTCGCAATTCAATGGCTCAGACACGAGACGTATATGGCAGGGTCTACAGACAATCACTGATTACAAAGGGAAAACCAGCCATGTCGCGGACACCGACGTCTTCCTCCCAGACAAGCTAAACACCTTCTTCGCCCGCTTTGAGGATAACACAGTGCCACCGACGTGGCCCGCTCACAAGGACTGTGGGCTCTCCTTCTCCGTGGCCGACGTGAGTAAGACATTTAAGTGTGTTAACCCTCGCAAGGCTGCCGGGCCAGACGGCATCCCTAGCCGCATCCTCAGAGCATGTTTACGGACATATTCAATCTCTCCCTATCCCAATCTGCTGTCCCCACTTGCTTCAAGATGTCCACCATTGTTCCTGTACCCAAGAAAGCAAAGGTAACTGAACTAAATGACTATCGCCCCTTAGCACTCACTTCTGTCATCATGAAGTGCTTTGAGAGGCTGGTTAAGGATCACATCACCTCTACCTTACCTGACACCCTAGACCTCTGAATGCTCGGCTATGAAAAGCCAACTGACATTTACTCCTGAGGTGCTGACGTGTTGCACCCTCTATAACCACAGTGATTATTATTTGACCCTGCTGGTCATCTATGAACATTTGAAAATCTTGAAGAATGATCTGACCTTATAATCTCCCCCCAGCACAGCCAGAAGAGGACTGGCCACCCCTCAGAGCCTGGTTCCTCTCTAGGTTTCTTCCGAGGTTCCTGCCTTTCTAGGGAGTTTTTCCTAGCCACCGTGCCTCTACATTGCTTGCTCTTTGGGGTTTTAGACTGGGTTTCTATATAAGCACTTTGTGACAACTGCTGATGTAAAAAAAAAAATTCTGGGAATGCATATGCAGACCAGGCCAGGGTTTGGGGTTTGAGAAGTCAATGAGAGGTAAAAATGACTTCCTTAGTTGTCAATTTTGAAAATGTTCTGTCTTAAGTAGTTGAACAAACTGACACATTTTCATGTTAGTCAAAAACAACTTTATATCGAAGGAGTGCCATTAGACCCAATGACGTATTTCTGTACATGCGCATCAAATCAAATCAAATTATATTTCTCACATGCTCCGAATACAACAGTTGTACACTTTACCGTGAAATGCTTACTTACGAGCCCTTTCCCAACAATGCAGAGTTAAAAAGTCACAAAAATTAGCTAAATAAAAAAAGGAAATATTAACACAATGAAATAACAATAATGAGGCTATAAGGAGTACCACTACTGAGTCAATGTGCAGGGGTACCAGGTAGTTGAGGTAATAACTAGACTATATACAAGGAGTACCAGTACTGAGTCAATGTGCAGGGGTACCAGGTAGTTCAGGTAATAACTAGACTATATACAAGGAGTATCAGTACTGAGTCAATGTGCAGGGGTACCAGGTAGTTGAGGTAATATGTAGATGTAGATAGGGGTAAAAGTGACTAGGCAATCAGGATAGAGATTACATCTCCTCATCCAGGGAGTGCACACACACACACACACACACACACACACACACACACACACACACTCAAAGGGAATGTTGTGTTAGTTTAATATTGTTTCAGGACTATGAAAATGGAAAAAAGGATTAGCCTATGGATTATGAAAACAACAAAAAGAAATGGGAAAATGGGAGAGGAGAAATGACTAGAGACAGTGTTGTTTAACTCACTGACCATGACCCATGAGTTCTTCTTACCTTTGTTCACTAGAAAAGTCTCCCACTCTAAACATTATAGGTATACCCATAGACTTGTCACTCTTCATGGACACACAGCTGGGTACAGGGGAGGCTGGTCTCTCCTGCTTGATTGGGCTTCAACACAACAGAGACAAACATTACATCTCTCATCTACTCTGAGCTCAGATGGGGAAAGAAGAGTTTCATTCCAAAACGCTATATATCCATTTTCAGAAATGTTGGTAAATTAGATTTTAATGTTTAAAGAAATTATTAAACCACTACAAGGCTTTATAAAGGTGTCTAAAGTGTGTAATTTCCACTTTAAAATGTCAGACTTGATTTTCCCTGATGAAAAATGTATGAACCCCTTCAGAAAATATCCCTTAATTATATAATCCACCTAAAAATGCACATTTGCTATTGCTGCAGGATTATTTTCCTGCTGTGAGAAACTGGGTCAAATTAAGAAATGGCATCTGTAAATCCATTCATCTTAAGGTAGCTAGGTGAGACAACCACATATCACAGTCAAATATACAGGATACGAACATTACATTCCAGCTAAACAATGGTTTTAAATCACATCTAAAATCTACAATAGTTACATTGAAGGTACCCATTAGTAATCATTTCTGATGAAAAAACACAAAAGTGATTTTTTTCCCTCCTATATAGCATTTTGGAATATAAATTCTTAAACAATATTTTCAGCTCACCTCTTAGTTTTGGTGTCATGTCCCGCAAAGAGACTCATTTTAGAGGCAGGGCCCCCCTCCTCTCTCTCCCCAGAGAGACTCATTTTAGACCACTGACCCCTAAACAGAGATGCAGCATGTTGGTTGTGGTGAACACAGTGACAACTAATTATTGAATGTCAATTGTTCTCTTTTATTCATGATCTCTCAGAAATAAAACTGTTTACTAATAGATACATCCAAACAGTCAGGTGATTTAATGCAATTACTTTCTCTAGCCCAATGACTACTCAAAATCCACCCACAAGGCCTGAAAACTAGGCCAAAACATAGCCCCTGATAGGCCTACATCTTATTTCAGACAGCCTCCAGTAGCCTGGGCAAGATGTAGTCAAGATGTAAGCTGAATGATTTAGCAGCTTGCTTAGTTCAAAATGACAGATTCATTTATTTAACATGAATAGCAAGACGATTTTGAGGTAGGAAGTGCTTCTGTTGCCCAGTAGCCTGCTGGAATAGGCTACTGAGAATGGGGTCGTAATTTCAGTAAATGAATCAAATTTTAATAATATGGATATGAACTGAATAGGTCCATGCTTGTCAACAACAGCCAGGTATTTTTTTTTTACCTGTAGCCTAATCTGGCTGACTGTTACCTTCAATCTAATGCATTCTAACATCTGATCAGCAATTGCGATAGAACTGTGACCATGGTGACACTTGATAACTTCCAATTGAATTAACTAAACACGGCCATTAATAATTACATAATAACACAAGGCTACAACAACAATAAACTGAAGTTAAAGGCTATTTATTACATCTGTTTGCCAGCTCCAGGTTGGCTACACAAGTGGCACAAAATGATTTGCAACGACTCCAGTCATTTCAACATATTTATAGTATAAAATGGCAGGCTACAGTAGCCTAGACAGGCATAACAATGAATAGGCTACTTGATGGTCAACAGATCTATCATTCTCCACATTTAATGTCAGTTTCATTGTGTAGTTTTTCTCATAACAGAAGCACATGATGGAGTTCCATAACTTCCATTTCAAATTTCCACTCGAGACCCAAGAACAGAGCATGTGTAACAACCTCCGCATGATATGGTTTTCCATAAGCAAAGTCGACATTAGAATGCAGTTTAAACCACCTCCGACAGAATGTATCTAACGTGCTCTAGAGCGCCTAAAGTAGTTTTCCTGTGATTTGTCACCTTATTTCTTGATGTGCATCAGTTCTACAGCGTTAATATGTTTCATGGAATAAGGGTTGTAAAATAGGTGTCTCCATAATGACAATGATAATAGCCTACCTGATAACACATAGACCTACTGATTAGTTTCCACTTTGAAAACTGCTGTCTGTCAGCAACTCAGCTCAAGTAGCAGTTCTACTAACTAGTAATATCTCATTCCAGGTATTCATTATCTTACTCTGTCCATTAGAATAGATTATTGTTCAGAAATACTTACTTTATTTTTCAGTTCTCTCCATATAGTGTTTTCTGCTCTGTCATCTCCAAATGGATCCTGTACTTTCAGTTTCATTTCAGCCGTCCCCACCCTGATAATCAAGTGTTTTATTGGTATCTTCCACTAGATGGCAGTAAAACCCTGCTGTACCAGCCACCACGTTTACATGCACACCAATATCCCGTTATTATTCAGGATACTTCAGTATTCTGTTTTTGAGTTGATGCATGTTCACATCTTATCCCTGTTACAGATGTTTCTGAGGTCTGCTCAGGCTCAGTTTCACAAATCATATGTGATTATGTTTTCATCTGATTATCAAAAATATCCCTTCAAAAAGTAGGCCACCAGTTTGATCCACCGTAATAATGTATTTAGCTGATTCTCTGTACAGGAGCGTATAGCCTACTTGCTACTTTCACCCCTAATTTAGATACGTTTCTGCTTATAATTAGCGACATTTGGTCGGCCATTTGTTTGTCAACTATAGTTTGATACATGCAGCTTCTCTTCTGTTATAACGTGTGCCCCAGAAGACTAAATAAAGTAGTGCTCAGCAGAATAATGTCGTACATTGACAGAATGAATTCATTAGTAATCTAGTTAAAACTGCTAAAGTTCAGCGTTTCGTTTAGGGACCGGGAGAAAACGCAATAACTCCAAAACAGTGGAAAGATTGGTACTGTGCAAAATGTCCAAATGTCATCAGTTTGAACGGTTTAATAACGTTGATAAGGTTGAAAATACTGTTTGCATAACAGTGTCAAAGATAACACCTTACAGTCTCATTCACATTATCTCAAGAGATACTGAAATGAATAACATTTATCCACCCCTGTTCCCCAGACAAAATGAACATTTGTTGTATCATTTAAATGCAAGAAGTCCATCATTCTGCAGCAGTTCATATTATATTAGGTTACAGGCCTACAGTCAGTGTCCAGATTTCAGTTACTATTCCATTTAACCCATATGAAAATGCATCAAATTCCCTTTCAGGATCCATATTTTGGTATTTTTAAGGTAAATGATGAAGACCGCTGTCTATCGAAACATTGGATATCAGGTTATTACATTATTTCATCTGAGCTCATAGAGTGAGACTCTCATTTTATTTTACAAGTGTTCTACTCTGCTACCCAGCACCTCTCCTAAACAGGTGTTCTCCTCTGTTAGCCAGTACCTCTCCTAAACAGGTGTTCTCCTCTGTTACCCAGCACCTCTCCTAAACAGGTGTTCTCCTCTGTTAGCCAGCACCTCTCCTAAACAGGTGTTCTACTCTGCTAGCCAGCACCTCTCCTAAACAGGTGTTCTCCTCTGTTAGCCAGCACCTCTCCTAAACAGGTGTTCTCCTCTGTTAGCCAGCACCTCTCCTAAACAGGTGTTCTCCTCTGTTAGTCAGCACCTCTCCTAAACAGGTGTTCCACTCTGTTAGCCAGCACCTCTCCTAAACAGGTGTTCTACTCTGCTAGCCAGCACCTCTCATAAACAGGTGTTCTACTCTGTTAGCCAGCACCTCTCCTAAACAGGTGTTCTACTCTGTTAGCCAGCACCTCTCCTAAACAGGTGTTCTACTCTGCTAGCCAGCACCTCTCCTAAACAGGTGTTCTACTCTGCTAGCCAGCACCTCTCCTAAACAGGTGTTCTACTCTGCTAGCCAGCACCTCTCCTAAACAGGTGTTCTACTCTGTTAGCCAGCACCTCTCCTAAACAGGTGTTCTCCTCTGCTACCCAGCACCTCTCCTAAACAGGTGTTCTACTCTGCTACCCAGCACCTCTCCTAAACAGGTGTTCTACTCTGCTACCCAGCACCTCTCCTAAACAGGTGTTCTCCTCTGTTACCCAGCACCTCTCCTAAACAGGTGTTCTACTCTGTTAGCCAGCACCTCTCCTAAACAGGTGTTCTACTCTGTTAGCCAGCACCTCTCCTAAACAGGTGTTCTACTCTGTTACCCAGCACCTCTCCTAAACAGGTGTTCTACTCTGTTACCCAGCACCTCCCCTAAACAGGTGTTCTACTCTGCTACCCAGCACCTCTCCTAAACAGGTGTTCTCCTCTGTTAGCCAGCACCTCTCCTAAACAGGTGTTCTCCTCTGTTAGCCAGCACCTCTCCTAAACAGGTGTTCTACTCTGTTACCCAGCACCTCTCCTAAACAGGTGTTCTACTCTGCTACCCAGCACCTCTCCTAAACAGGTGTTATACTCTGTTAGCAAGCACCTCTCCTAAACAGGTGTTCTCCTCTGCTACCCAGCACCTCTCCTAAACAGGTGTTCTACTCTGTTAGCCAGCACCTCTCCTAAACAGGTGTGTGTTTCTTTTGCCTCCAGTTTAAGGTAAAGGACACCTGACTTTATATTTAAAGCCTTTTGGAATCCACATTTTACACCAATAAGAAGTTATATTTCCTGGGGCCAGAAAAGGCTCTGCATGGTAGGAATGGCCCAGCAGCTCTCCAACACTAGTTTGGTGAATTCCAAATGTTCCCTTTATTCTAGATTATTAACCTGAAATACTCACTTTACTTTCAAACTGCGTTGTAGTTTAGAGATTAAACTATGAGCTGCTCTGTCATCTCAAAATGGCCCCTGTACAGATACTTTGTTATTTTCAGTTTCAACTGCAATCATGGCCTCACCCCTTTATATACCAATAGTAACCAGAGGGTGGCGCTAACAGTCAGTTGCATGTGATTGCAGTAACTCCTGACAATGTGCCAAATCCTGCTTCCTTTTTTTTTATAGTCATTCTTCAAGACATCTCTTATATTATTTTAGCTAAACTTATAATTTACTAGAAACCAGGTATAGTTAAGTGTTTTTTTCTCTCCAAAATATGATTTACTGTAGGCCTATAATAATTGTTAACAGTGCTCAAATAAACTGTCTTAAAATATTTGATGATTAGTTGAATCAGGTGTGTAAATGCTGGGCAAGAACAAAAGGATTGAGAAACCCTGAGATAAACATCAAACCATATCATTGAAAAGCTCCTGCACCATCTTCACCAGACGTTTTGCTGATAACAAAACCCAAGAACTGAGCATGTGTAAAAACCTTCGCATGATATGGTTTTCCATAAGCAAAGTCGACATTAGAATGCAGTTTAAACCACCTCCGACAGAATGTATCTAACGTGCTCTAGAGAGCCTTAATGACAATATAAATAACATGTATAATAGTCTCCCTTATATCTCATTCCAGGTATTCATTCTCTTACTCTGTCCATTAGAATAGATTATTGTTCAGATTATTGTTCAGAAATACTTACTTTATTTTTCAGTTCTCTCCATATAGTGTTTTCTGCTCTGTCATCTCCATATGGATCCTGTACATTCAGTTTCAGCTCAGCCGTCTCCCCACCCTGATAATAAAGTGTTTTGTTGGTATCTTCCACTAGATGGCAGTAAACCCCTGCTGTACCAGCCACCAAGTTTACATGCACACCAATATCCCGTTATTATTCAGGATACTTCAGTATTCTGTTTTTGAGTTGATGCATGTTCACATCTTATCCCTGTTACAGATGTTTCTGAGGTCTGCTCAGGCTCAGTTTCACATATCATGTGTGATTATGTTTTCATCTGATTGTCAAACAAATCACTTCAAAAAGTAGGCCACCTGTGCAGTTTCATCCAGTCAGCCAGATCCTGTGCAAAATGTCAAAATGTCATCGGTTTGAACGGTTTAATAAGGTTGATAAGGTTGAAAATACTGTTTGCGTAATATTGTCAAAGATAACACCTTACAGTCTCATTCACATTATCTCAAGAGATACTGAAATGAATAACCTTTATCCACCCCTGTTCCCCAGACAAAATTAACATTTGTTGTATCATTTAAATGCCAGAAATCCATAATTCTGCAGGAGTTCATATTATATTAGGTTACAGGCCTACAGTCAGTGTCCAGATTTCAGTTACTATTCCATTTAACCCATATGAAAATGCATAAAATTCCCTTTCAGGATCCATATTTTGGTATTTTTAAGGTAAATGATGAAGACCGCTGTCTGTTGAAACGTTGGTCATCAGGTTATTACATTATTTCATATGAGCTCATAGAGTGAGACACTCCTTTTATTTTACAAGTGTTCTCCTCTGTTAGCCAGCACCTCTCCTAAACAGGTGTTCTACTCTGTTAGCCAGCACCTCTCCTAAACAGGTGTTCTACTCTGCTAGCCAGCACCTCTCCTAAACAGGTGTTCTACTCTGCTACCCAGCACCTCTCCTAAACAGGTGTTCTACTCTGTTAGCCAGCACCTCTCCTAAACAGGTGTTCTACTCTGCTACCCAGCACCTCTCCTAAACAGGTGTTCTACTCTGCTACCCAGCACATCTCCTAAACAGGTGTTCTACTCTGCTAGCCAGCACCTCTCCTAAACAGGTGTTCTACTCTGCTACCCAGCACCTCTCCTAAACAGGTGTTCTCCTCTGCTACCCAGCACCTCTCCTAAACAGGTGTTCTACTCTGTTAGCCAGCACCTCTCCTAAACAGGTGTTCTCCTCTGTTAGCCAGCACCTCTCCTAAACAGGTGTTCTACTCTGCTAGCCAGCACCTCTCCTAAACAGGTGTTCTACTCTGTTAGCCAGCACCTCTCCTAAACAGGTGTTCTCCTCTGTTAGCCAGCACCTCTCCTAAACAGGTGTTCTCCTGTGTTACCCAGCACCTCTCCTAAACAGGTGTGCGTTTCTTTTGCCTCCAGTTTAAGGTAAAGGACACCTGACTTTATCTTTAAAGCCTTTTGGAATCCACATTTTCCACTAAATAAGAAGTGATATTTCCTGAGGCCAGAAAAGGCTCTGCATGGTAGGAATGGCCCAGCAGCACTCCAACACTAGTTTGGTGAATTCCAAATGTTCCCTTTATTCTAGATTATTAACCTGAAATACTCACTTTACTTTCAAACTGCGTTGCAATTTAGAGATTAAACTATGAGCTGCTCTGTCATCTCAAAATGGCCCCTGTACAGATACTTTGTTATTTTCAGTTTCAACTGCAGTCATGGCCTCACCCCTTTATATACCAATAGTAACCAGAGGGTGGCGCTAACAGTCAGTTGCATGTGACATCTCTTACATTATTTTAGCTAAACTTATAATTTACTCGAAACCAGGTTTAGTTGTGTTTTTTTCTCTCTGAAATATGATTTCAGAGAGAAATGTCCTATGTCCTCTTCTGCCTCTTCCTCTGTTTTGCCTTCCACCACGCATCCTTGCTCCTCTTCTTCCTCCTCTTGGCTGTTGACTCCGTTCGTTTCCTGGTCCATCCATTATTGGAAAATTGCAACTCTGTGTTGTGGTCTGTCTATATATGCTTGCCAATTGATTCTTCATAAGATGCACCTTTGAGCAATTTAGACAACTGGTTGATTGTTGGTTGAACTAACACTTTACATTCCTTCATGAGTGAGGGTTAATTTCACCTGCACGATTCAGCAATTTACGTTTTTGTACAAAAGGTCTAATAGAAATGTGTAAAACTATGCTTGACAGTTTATGACAAATAGTTCAACAATTTTGCATGTAATGGCTTATGCAAGGAACTAATGCCTAGATGTTTTGAGGGGTAAGACTATTCAACAGAGAACCATCTACTATATTTTGATCAACATGACATGAGCAATTGAAAATGTGGAAAAAAGCTGACACTTGTACATTATCAATTGCAATATGTACAAAAGCAATTGCAATTTGTTCAAAGGAATAAGAAATTGCTTTAATGATGTGCACAAGTGACTAGATGATTTGGAATTTGTACAAGTAGTATCAAGAATTGCACTTTTGATCTAAGAAATGCACCAAAGCGACTGAGAAAAACTGTAATATCATTAATTGAACTGATTTGCCATGAACAGATCTGTGAGGTCTTAATTTAAAGGTACTATATAAACCATATGGTTATTTAAATGGGGTTGAACATTCATCCCATCAGATTGTGTAAAGGATTTTATGAGTTCAGAAAAATACTGACTTGGAAGCATCTCTCTGACCTCACCCTGCTGAAACACACCCACATAGCTACAGTTATATGCTTTTCTGTTTTTACCCACTTTTACAGCCAATGTGTGCACTGGCATCCATATGAATCAGTGGAAAATACAGACTAGTTAGCCATCTCCCAATAGATGGACCCCACGCAGAACTTTCAGCAATGCAGCATCTTCAGTAAGCGAGTATTCCAGACACTCTCTTCTTATGAACCAGTTGCTATTAAATGAAGGTTTTTGGACAGAAAACCTGCGGCTACGGTAGGATTCTAGGCTAATCTGGGCTGGCACCTCTGTTCCAAGATAGTCAGGAACAGTCGGAGGTGGAGGGGGCTGTGGAGCCATTATCCTGGCGGTGCTTGTGGAAGGGTGGGTAGGCTCTGCACACGGAGCTAACTGGAGCTCGGCAGCATCATCACTGTTGGGCTTGCCGGCGGCCTCGCTGGTTTGATGATGCTGCTGCTGCTCATCACTCTCCTTTGGCTTTGTTTGGCTACTTTTTGTCCCATTGTCTGAAGAAGCCTATTGTGGTGAAACGTCAGGAGTACGTTTTTTTTTGTTGAAACTTTTAAATGAGCCACATGGATGCTAACTGGGGACAGCTAAAACTAGACAAATACACCTTTTTATTTTTGTATTTTGGGGACCAAATAAATGTATACCAACAGTGGACAATTCCCAGCAAAAGCATGGAGCTCCAACTCTCTAGTGGAGAATAGAGGGAGTATTCCCCTTGGAGAATCCAGAGTGGCTCACTGAAGAAAAACATATTGGAGAATAACAACAATCTCAATCTGAAGCTTTAAAGAAAAAAGGGGAATTCCTCTGAAAATCAGGAACACCATTCTTCCTCCTGCCCCACCTATTGTCCCTGTATGAATATTAGTTGGCATCTAATTGAAGAACATACTGCTTTATAGATCCCAGCCTGACAAACAATTGTTTGGGCCTTACTTTGAGCACTTTGCACTGTGCCTCCTCCATTGAGTCTCCATGTGTCAAGCAGTACAGAGAAACGCCCTCTAGATGACAGCAGAGGCCTGCTCTTGGATCTACCCTGTCTAACCACCAGTTTAGTGACCTTGTTCCATCAATATGTCCATACTACTTCACAACCGATTTGAGGTCTTGACCAGCAATGTCCCATTGGGCCCAACCAAGCCGAGAGTGAGGTTCTAGAAAGAGGACTGACTTTCATACCAACTCCTAAACAGGTGGACTACGGGGAGCTCCGGAGGGATCTACACTTCTATCATAGAAGATTTAAGTTATTACATCATTTTGATTATGAAACAGATTTTCCTCATAAACTATTTCCAAACCCCTCACATTGGGAACCTCAGTTGGAGTCAGTGTCAGAAACTATACAGACTGTTATACGTAGGGATGTGGCTTCCTTTTCACAATTCAGAACCAGACCTGTATATCAGCTTAACCTTACACATCTTTCAAAAAATCAAGCTCTAGAAACATTGAACATCAGAATATAGTGATTAAACCAGCAGATAAGGGGGCTCAGATTGTTGTAATGGATAAAGTGAATATCTTCTTGAAGCCAATAGCCAATAGTATAATGGTAAACACTATGTTCCATTGTCCCACTCAACACAACCGGAAAACACAAAGATGAATCCAGGAGATAGTGAGTAAATTATATGAGGATAAGTACATTACAGATAAACAGATGGTCTATCTTTTTGGGGCAGATTCTCCAAGGCCTAGGCAGTTTTACTTACTGCCTAAAATACATATCTCCTGAGACGTTGGCGGTTTCCCTACGGCTGACCAATAGTAAGTGATTGTGTCTCAGAATCTTCCTGTATTGCTGATTATATTGACTTTTATATCAACCCTCTATCCCAGAAACACCCCAGGTATGTTAAGGATAGTTATGAATGCAGGGTTTATTACTATTGTATTACTCTTTATATTAACTTAGCTACTGACTTGTTCTATTGTTGTTGTCAAGAGGTTAACCTGCTAGTCAGCATTTCATTGTACTGTTAACTCCACGTATATGACAAATAAACCAACTTGAACTTAGAAGGGAAGGAGGAGGACAGCCAGAAAGGGAGGGGAAAAGATGGCCAGCTAAATTACAGTATGTGTCCTCAAATGTTATGTCACATCTCACATTAGCTGGAAGAACTGACAAATGAGATGAATAGAGGTCTTATAACTTATTCCATTCTACAGGTCCATTGTTTTTTATCATGTCTCTTTATATTCATATACCCTGGGGACCATGTAGCTGTATTGAAATCACCTTGTTTTATAACCTTCTTTGTTGCTCAGTGGTACTTCAATTGGCCGGACCATGCCCAATTATTTCACACGGTAATGCTCCAGCATCCACTCAGAGCTTATGCATCTAATGCATTCCTCAAATACTGCAGAGTTGTTAAGCAAGTCCCATCTTCATCCACATTTATTTGCTTATTTGTAAGATGAAACCTGAGGGGATCGCTGTAGTGTGTCATAAATGCATCCAAAATGGTTCTGAGGTCCTCAACAATGCTATTCTGTACCGTAACTGGGATGCAGTGTTCTTCGCTGATGTTCTAAATAAAAATAAAAAATATTATTTTTGAGACCTTCAATTAGCTTTTTTTTCTTCTTCTTCTGAAAACCAGATTTTTACAATAAACGTTCATCAAATAAAACCCAGACTTTCCTCTCCTTTCTGTTTCTCGGAGGTGGAAACTGAGCGTGAATGCGCATGTGTCAATTGAATATCCAATGACGTAGGCCTAGGTGTCCAAATACTCATGGTCCAATCAAATCACACAATCTACTGATGGCGAGTCAACCAATCAAAATGTCGCAGATCATTACAGGCGTAAACTAAACTAAAAATTTGGTGCATAACTTTATTGACTTTATTGGCACATTTTCTGTCCAGAGATTTTGAGAAATAACAACCAGGAAAGATAAATCATAGAAATATATGTTTATTTTACATATTACAATAATTGTATAGTCTAGATTTAATTTACAAACAGACACATTCACTACATTAGTTCCATTATTCACTTAATTACTGATTATTTATTTTCAGTAAACTCTTATTCTATAACCTTTATTGTTTTAACATTCACACTGCTAGTTTTACACATTATATATATATATATATATATATATATATATATATATATATATATATATATATATATATATATATATATATATTCCCTTCTATATATATATACACACACTAACGTTCAAAAGTTTGGGCTCACTTAGAAATGTCCTTGTTTTCGAAAGAAAAGCAATTTTTCTGTCCATTAAAATAACATCAAATTGATCAGAAATAGTGTAGACGTTGTTAATGTTGTAAATGGCTATTGTAGCTGGAAACGGCTGATTCTTTAATGCAATATCTACATAGACGTACAGAGGCCCATTATCAGCAACCATCAGTCCTGTGTTCTAATGGCACGTTGTGGTTGCTAATCCAAGTTTATCATTTTAAAAAGGCTAATTGATCATTAGAAAACCCTTTTGCAATTATGTTAGCACAGCTGAAAACTGTTGTGCTGGTTAAAGAAGCAATACAACTGGCCTTCTTGAGACTAGTTGAGTATCTGGAGCATCAGCAATAGTGGGTTTGATTACAGGCTCAAAATGGCCAGAAACAAATAACTTTCTTCTGAAACTCATCAGTCTATTCTTGTTCTGAGAAATGAAGGCTATTCCATGCGAGAAATTGCCAAAGAAACTGAAGATCTCGTACAACGCTGTGTACTACTCCCTTCACAGAACAGCGCAAACTGGCTCTAACCAGAATAGAAAGAGGAGTGGGAGGCCCCGGTGCACAACTGATCAAGAGGACAAAATACATTAGAGTGTCTAGTTCGAGAAACAGGCGCCTCACAGGTCCTCAACTGGCAGCTTCATGAAATAGTACCCGCAAAACACCAGTCTCAACGTCAACAGTGAAGAGGCGACTCCGGGATGCTGACCTTCTACGCAGAGTTGCAAAGAAAAAGCCATATCTAAGACTGGCCAATAAAAAGAAAAGACTAAGATGGGCAAAAGAACACAGACACTGGACTTTTTCTTTGTAACTCTGCCTAGGTCAGCATCCCGGAGTCGCCTCTTCACTGTTGACGTTGAGACTGGTGCTTTGCGGGTATTAGGGGTTTTATTTACTCCACCCAACACAAACACATTAATATATATACAAAAGGGATGTAACCCAAACAAAGAGGGAGGTATAACCTCTACACGGGATGAGAATGCACAATACTTAGTATGTAAACTGTAATACAATGTACTCACCAGACCAACGGACATGGGACAATAATGGACAAGGACAATGGGGAACAGAGGGCACATATATACACATACTAACCAGGGGGAATGGGAACCAGGTGTGGTAATTAGACAAGACAGTCCGGGGTTGGTGGTAATGATCCATGTCAGTGGCGCCTAGAAAGCCGGTGACGTAGACCTCCGGAGCTGGTGAACGGAATGAGCAGCAGTACCGGGGGGATCCGTGACACTAACATTCTATTTATGATTGGGATAGTTCAGTAAAACAACAATATATCTTCCAAATGGCATTTCCCATATACAGTGCAGTCGGAAAGTATTCAGACCCCTTTTTCCACATAGTTAAGTTACAGCCTTATTCTAAAATGAATTTAAAAAATATATATATCAATATACACACAATACCCCATAATGATGAAGCGAAAAAACAGGTTTAGAAATGTTTGCAAATGTATTAAAAATAAAAAACTGAAATGCTTTATTTACATAAGTATTCAGACCCTTTACTATGAGACTCGGAATTGAGCTCAGGTGCATCCTGTTTCCATTGATCATCCTTGAGATGTCTTTACAACTTGATTGGAGTCCACCTGTGGTAAATTCAATTGATTGGACATGATTTGGAAAGGCACACACACACCTGTCTATATAAGGTCCCACAGTTGACAGTGCATGTCAGAGCAAAAACCAAGCCATGAGGTCGAAGGAATTGTCTGTTGAGCTCCGAGACAGGATTGTTTCGAGGCACAGATCTGGGGAAGGGTACCAAAACATTTCTGCAGCACTGAAGGTCCCCAAGAACACAGTGGCCTTCATCATTCTTAAATGGAAGAAGTTTGGAACCACCAAGACTCTTCCTAGAGCTGGCCACCCAGCCAAACTGAGCAATCGGGGGAGAAGGGCCTTGGTCAGGGAGTTGACCAAGAACCCGATTGTCACTCTGATAGTGCTCCAGAGTTCTTCTGTGGAGATGGAAGAACCTTCCAGAAGGACAACCATCTCTGCAGCACTCCACCAATCAGGCCTTTATGGTAGAGTGGCCAGACGGAAGCCACTCCTCAGTAAAAGGCACATGACACCCGCTTGGAGTTTGACAAAAGGCACCTAAAGGACTCTCAGACCATGAGAAACAAGATTCTCTGCTCTGATTAAACCAAGATTGAACTCTTTGGCCTGAAAGCCAAGCGTCAGGTCTGGAGGAAACCTGGCACCATCCCTACGGTGAAGCATGGTGGTGGCAGCATAATGCTGTGGGGATGTTTTTCAGCGGCAGGGACTGGGAGTCTAGTCAGGATCAAGGGAACGATGAACGGAGCAAAGTACAGAGAGATCCATGATGAAATTCTGCTCCAGAGTGCTCAGGACCTTAGACTGGGGCAAAGGTTCACCTTCCAACAGGATAACGACCCTAAGCACACAGCCAAGACAACACAGGAGTGTCGTCAGGACAAGTCTCTGAATGTCCTTGAGTGGCCCAGCCAGAGACCGGACTTGAACCCGATGGAACATCTCTGGAGAGACCTGAAAATAGCTGTGCAGCGACGCTCCCCATCCAACCTGACAGAGCTTGAGAGGATCTGCAGAGAAGATAATGGAGCCACTCCACCAGTATGTTCTGGTTGTGGATGGGGCCTTGTAGTTGTAGGCCTTGCACATCCTGTAGTTACACATCCTGTAGTTACATCCTGTAGTTACACATCCTGTTGTTACACATCCTGTAGTTACACATCCTGTTGTTACACATCCTGTTGTTACACATCCTGTTGTTACACATCCTGTTGTTACACATCCTGTAGTTACACATCCTGTAGTTACACATCCTTTAGTTACACATCCTGTTGTTACACATCCTGTAGTTACACATCCTGTAGTTACACATCCTGTAGTTACACATCCTGTAGTTACATCCTGTAGTTACACATCCTGTAGTTACACATCCTTTAGTTACACATCCTGTAGTTACGCATCCTGTAGTTACACATCCTGTAGTTACACATCCTGTAGTTACGCATCCTGTAGTTACACATGCTGTAGTTACACATCCTGTTGTTACACATCCTGTTGTTACACATCCTGTAGTTACACATCCTGTAGTTACACATCCTGTAGTTACACATCCTATAGTTACACATCCTGTAGTTACATCCTATAGTTACACATCCTGTTGTTACACATCCTGTTTTTACACATCCTGTAGTTACACATCCTGTAGTTACACATCCTTTACTTACACATCCTGTTGTTACACATCCTGTAGTTACACATCCTGTAGTTACACATCCTGTAGTTACACATCCTGTAGTTACACATCCTATAGTTACACATCCTGTAGTTACATCCTGTAGTTACACATCCTGTAGTTACACATCCTATAGTTACACATCCTGTAGTTACACATCCTATAGTTACACATCCTGTAGTTACACATCCTGTTGTTACACATCCTGTAGTTACACATCCTTTACTTACACATCCTGTTGTTACACATCCTGTAGTTACGCATCCTGTAGTTACACATCCTGTAGTTACACATCCTGTTGTTACACATCCTGTAGTTACACATCCTGTAGTTACACATCCTGTTGTTACACATCCTGTAGTTACACATCCTGTAGCTACACATCCTGTAGTTACACATCCTGTTGTTACACATCCTGTAGTTACACATCCTGTTGTTACACATCCTGTAGCTACACATCCTGTAGTTACACATCCAGTAGTTACACATCCTGTAGTTACATCCTGTAGTTACATCCTATAGTTACACATCCTGTAGTTACACATCCTGTAGTTATACATCCTGTAGTTACACATCCTGTAGTTACACATCCTGTAGTTACACATCCTGTAGTTGCACATCCTGTAGTTGCACATCCTGTAGTTACACATCCTGGATTTACACATCCAAGATATGGAAAACCCTACTTGGAGATATGTGATCATTGATTGTTTCATGTTTCTGCTTCATATAGTTGGCAGCAGGTGCTTATGTCACCCTTCTGGCCACCAAAATCAGTGGAACTTAGAAGGTGGACCAAGTACCTGCTGACCTCCCACAATGCATGAAGACCAACTGGAGTGGCTGGAGTGTGAGGTGGTTGGTTTCTGTTGGATGTCTCCCAAACAGGAGCAGATCAACCTTGCTGCATCCACTGCTGCTGGGGCGTGTCAAGAAGAAGGGTCTTTCCTCTACTGTACTGGTAACACAGGTATTCATACTACTGTCTATCCAAGAAGAAGGGTCTTTCCTCTACTGTACTGGTAACACAGGTATTCATACTACTGTCTATCCAAGAAGAAGGGTCTTTCCTCTACTGTACTGGTAACACAGGTATTCATACTACTGTCTATCCAAGAAGAAGAGTCTTTCCTCTACTGTACTGGTAACACAGGTATTCATACTACTGTCTATCCAAGAAGAAGAGTATTTCCTCTACTGTACTGGTAACACAGGTATTCATACTACTGTCTATCCAAGAAGAAGGGTCTTTCCTCTACTGTACTGGTAACAAAGCAGCAGAGGCTGGTGACTTGAAAAATCAAGGAGGATGGGAGACCCACGGTATAGGCGCGGAACGCACGGAGATGTCAAAGTGTGTTTCAAAAATCGTCAAAGAGTAATTATTTTAACCTAAAGCATTTAATAAAGACATTTATAGTACAATATTATGGGGAATGGGAATGAGAGGGCTACTTCCACAGTGTTGGGAAGGGATCACAGCAGTGGTTGAATGAGGGTACGAGGCATGTGTTGAGGTGTTCAGAGGCTTGACTTCAGTGCAGGACAGGATTTGACTGGGAAGACAAAAAACAATAACACAACACACTACACAGTTAGAGACCAAAGAGCTGAGAAGGAGACAGGCCAAGCAAGGAGTAAAACCATTGATGTGTAATAATGTCATTGTGTTTCTGTATGTGATTGACTCTACATACAGTAACGAGAGAAAATTGATAGGGGTACTCACAGTGCTTGGAGAGGAAACATTTCAATGTGCCAGTGGATGAGCGGGCACATGAGACGTGGCTTCAGTTCATGTCAGGACAGAGTTGACAATGGTAGTAGAGTGGAGCAGTCATCACCTCTTAAATCAGGGAACAGGAGGGGACTTAGCTGGATAAACAAATAGCAGATACATTCCATTACAGCTGCGCACTCATAGGTTTGAACAACATGTTTCTCCGTGAAGTTAAACACAGAGTTCGCATCTCGCCCACTTGACACATCAAAGTAGCCCAAGAAACATTCCTGAATAACGCCCTGATCATCCACATACCTGACGATAACTGACAACTGCAAGCAGACTGGTGGCACCATAGGTCCCAGAGTAGGGGGGCAATTTTACCTCCTGGGGCCCAGAGTTTTTCCTTATCTGTTAACCTAACCAGTAAAACTCTGGACCCTATGTAAATATGTAATGTAAAAAAATAAAGAAAAACCCTGGAATGAGTAGGTGTGTCCAAACTTTTGACTGGTACTGTACTTCTGATATGGTCTACATATCCTAGATGACCAGCCTAAACCTGTTCATATCAGTTCCCATTGGCTATCAGTAGCAGGACTGATCACCTACAAATCGGTGTTAAGTCTAAATAACAGGGCATGTAGCCTAAGCCCAATATTTTTCACAACATTTCCTACGGAGACCATCTAGGACCGGTTTCCCAAAAAGCATCTGAAGGCTAAGTTTATCAGTAGAACCTTTGTAGGAGCATTGTTAAATCTCCGAGCTGTTTCCCCAAAAACCATCGTTACTAAAGTTCAAGTGCACTTGAAAACCCTCATTATTTACCGACTGCCTCAGACCACTCGTAGAACAGCCAAGTGCGTCGTTAGATGCGTTGTTTCACTACTGCGTCTCTTCATGCACAGAAGACCTCCACTAAACAAAAAATCTACATGTTTTATCTGTCTCTCTGTGACCGCCGATAACTTCACAACGAAGTTGGACTACAAATACAACGTTGCCAATGTCTTTGCAATTGTTACAAGCAAGTGAAGGATAAAACGATGCTTGAAATGAAAAGCGAGATGACTGCATTAAAAGATAAATGGCCTATTTGGAGCGGGCATGTCGGGGGAGAGCACCGACAGCAGCAGCAGCACTTTCAGAGCAACGCTCTCAAACAGCGTGTCCTAATCCAGTGAAGGGGACACGCTACTTGATGACGGATCAATATGAGGAGACAGAACTGCTACTGCCGGTGTGATGAGAGAACTCTATCCGGTGGAATACGACGATACGAGGACTTCTTTCAGAGAGCGCTCCGTCAACCAGGCCCCAGTGGGCAGAGCTAGGCATGTTGGACTGGGACACGTTTTAATACCATAAAATACTCTCATTTTACAGTTGGTCCACCATGTTCTGTGTAGTCTAGTTACGCTAATATATTTGCAGTTCATTTCGTTTTAGACTTAATCAGTGAAATATGTTTGAGTAGTAAACAGAGAAACAACAAGGAGTCCCAGACAGTTCACAATAGAACATACCAGAGGAGGGCATCGGTTACTAGGCTACCTACATTATTGGGATCATCTGGGCTCGTTGCCAAAACAGACCATAAAACGCCTTTACACGCGAAGGTCCGCGGTGGGTCTGTGGAAACTAGCTGATTATATTGGAGACAGGTTTATAGCAGTGAATGGCATCTATTCATTGACTCTTATAGTATTTCTATGTAGAAGCAATATCAGCCAGGGAAACTAATTGGACTCACTTTATGATAGAACATTCAGACTTTTCTGCCTGACTGTGGCGTTATTTACCTGAATTGTTAGGATTTCCTGGTTGATCACAACAAAACTACCTAATTCGTTCAAATAGAGATAGAATTAAATGGTGTTTTCTTTGAAAAGATGGACCTGGCCAGAATAGAACATTCCGGTTTCTGCTTGAGTGTGGCGCTACTTACCGCAATTTTCGGATTATCTTGTGACCAGAACAAAACTACTTATTTTACTCAACTAGAGATGTAAATAAATGGTGTTTCTTTAAAAAGATGGGCCTGGCTGACATGAAAAATACATTAACGGGAAAGGATCCACAGACACAGAGGCTGATTATCTTTCTGCACATCTCTTTATTTACAATGCTGGTTGCCATGGTTAACACAAACACAGGACAATGAATGCTTCCTGCATTGACTCAGAAAAGGAACATAAGTATCTCAGAGAGGTCAAACAGGTGTGTGTTAGTCAGATTATCCGGTGTCCACAGCAACACTATTGATTATTCTCTACCCCCAGTGTATGTGGTGTCCTATGGTCTTAGTCTCACTAGTCTCTACTCCCAGTGTATGTGGTGTCCTATGGTCTTAGTCTCACTAGTCTCTACTCCCAGTGTATGTGGTGTCCTATGGTCTCACTAGTCTCTACCCCCAGTGTATGTGGTGTCCTATGGTCTTAGTCTCACTAGTCTCTACTCCCAGTGTATGTGGTGTCCTATGGTCTTAGTCTCACTAGTCTCTACTCCCAGTGTATGTGGTGTCCTATGGTCTCACTAGTCTCTACCCCCAGTGTATGTGGTGTCCTATGGTCTCACTAGTCTCTACTCCCAGTGTATGTGGTGTCCTATGGTCTTAGTCTCACTAGTCTCTACTCCCAGTGTATGTGGTGTCCTATGGTCTTAGTCTCACTAGTCTCTACTCCCAGTGTATGTAGTGTCCTATGGTCTCACTAGTCTCTACTCCCAGTGTATGTGGTGTCCTATGGTCTTAGTCTCACTAGTCTCTACCCCCAGTGTATGTGGTGTCCTATGGTCTTAGTCTCACTAGTCTCTACTCCCAGTGTATGTGGTGTCCTATGGTCATAGTCTCACTAGTCTCTACTCCCAGTGTATGTGGTGTCCTATGGTCTTAGTCTCAGTAGTCTCTACTCCCAGTGTATGTGGTGTCCTATGGTCTCACTAGTCTCTACTCCCAGTGTATGTGGTGTCCTATGGTCTTAGTCTAACTAGTCTCTACTCCCAGTGTATGTGGTGTCCTATGGTCTCACTAGTCTCTACTCCAAGTGTATGTGGTGTCTTATGGTCATAGTCTCACTAGTCTCTACTCCCAGTGTATGTGGTGTCCTATGGTCTTAGTCTCACTAGTCTCTACTCCCAGTGTATGTGGTGTCCTATGGTCTCACTAGTCTCTACTCCCAGTGTATGTGGTTTCCTATGGTCTTAGTCTAACTAGTCTCTACCCCCAGTGTATGTGGTGTCCTATGGTCTTAGTCTCACTAGTCTCTACTCCCAGTGTATGTGGTGTCCTATGGTCTTAGTCTCACTAGTCTCTACTCCCAGTGTATGTGGTGTCCTATGGTCTTAGTCTCACTAGTCTCTACTCCCAGTGTATGTGGTGTCCTATGGTCTCACTAGTCTCTACTCCCAGTGTATGTGGTGTCCTATGGTCTCACTAGTCTCTACTCCCAGTGTATGTGGTGTCCTATGGTCTCACTAGTCTCTACTCCCAGTGTATGTGGTGTCCTATGGTCTTAGTCTAACTAGTCTCTACTCCCAGTGTATGTGGTGTCCTATGGTCTCACTAGTCTCTACTCCCAGTGTATGTGGTGTCCTATGGTCATAGTCTCACTAGTCTCTACTCCCAGTGTATGTGGTGTCCTATGGTCTTAGTCTCACTAGTCTCTACTCCCAGTGTATGTGGTGTCCTATGGTCTCACTAGTCTCTACTCCCAGTGTATGTGGTGTCCTATGGTCTTAGTCTAACTAGTCTCTACTCCCAGTGTATGTGGTGTCCTATGGTCTTAGTCTCACTAGTCTCTACTTCCAGTGTATGTGGTGTCCTATGGTCTTAGTCTCACTAGTCTCTACTCCCAGTGTATGTGGTGTCCTATGGTCTTAGTCTCACTAGTCTCTACTCCCAGTGTATGTGGTGTCCTACGGTCTTAGTCTCACTAGTCTCTACTCCCAGTGTATATGGTGTCCTATGGTCTTAGTCTCACTAGTCTCTACCCCCAGTGTATGTGGTGTCCTATGGTCTTAGTCTCACTAGTCTCTACTCCCAGTGTATGTGGTGTCCTATGGTCTTAGTCTCACTAGTCTCTACTCCCAGTGTATGTGGTGTCCTATGGTCTTAGTCTCACTAGTCTCTACTCCCAGTGTATGTGGTGTCCTATGGTCTCACTAGTCTCTACTCCCAGTGTATGTGGTGTCCTATGGTCTTAGTCTCACTAGTCTCTACTCCCAGTGTATGTGGTGTCCTATGGTCTTAGTAAATACTCTCACTAACCCTCATCTTTTCTCTCTGTCTCCCCTTCCGGAGGGGCTGAGGCTCCAGGACCGTGACTGAGGACACCCTGGCCTGACACCTGGACGTGCCTGGTCCAATCCCACCTGGACCCCTCTAACTGCTACCTGCCTGTCGCTGCCTCCACTGAATCTGTCTCCCCCTCAAGTCGCTGACCCCTCCCCCCCCTCCACAAACCCAGATACTTGGATTCTATTATTTACCATGAGGTCTTTATGAAAATCCATCTGACCATAGGGTCTTGAAATGTTAATAGTTTCTGGATCTTGTCAGAGCCTGCTGGCCATTAAAACTGGTATTGCTCTTTACTTATTGAAATGGGGAATAAAGGAAGACAATGCTTTCATTTTCAATGAAGACTAAATGAAGAAAAGGTTAGAGATGTAATGTATGATTTAATACGGCCTGTAGCTCTGTATTACAGCAAGTCAAATAGAGATGAGTGAAAAGTGGAAGTGTGACTTCTTTCCCCAGTGATTTCCTAAGGCTGAGGTATTTAGTCAGTTATCAGTTGTTCCACACCAAGGCTAGATGTGGCTGAATGGCAACAACACCACACATGACTGAAATGCAACTCATTCATCTCATTAGTACATTAATATTCAGTCTATTGAATATTCCATCAATGAAAAGATGGATTTCTTGGCTGAATTAATGTTTTGTTAAACCTTCCAAAGCGACACACACCTATACAATAAAGGAAGTTTATCAAAATAAGTTATTGACGGGAAGATTCATTTACTACATCAATTATAGTCACAGCCTTTCCTCTTCATTTGCTCAACTGGAGGAATGGGATGGAGAAATGATTTACAATAGGCAGGGTGGGGCTCAACTGGAGGAATGGGATGGAGAAATGATTTACAATAGGCAGGGTGGGGCTCAACTGGAGGAATGGGATGGAGAAATGATTTACAATAGGCAGGGTGGGGCTCAACTGGAGGAATGGGATGGAGAAATGATTTACAATAGGCAGGGTGGGGCTCAACTGGAGGAATGGGATGGAGAAATTATTTACAATAGGCAGGGTGGGGCTTAACTGGAGGAATGGGATGGAGAAATGATTTACAATAGTTAGGGTGGGGCTCAACGGGAGGAATGGGATGGAGAAATGATTTACAATAGGCAGGGTGGGGCTCAACTGGAGGAATGGGATGGAGAAATGATTTACAATAGGCAGGGTGGGGCTCAACTGGAGGAATGGGATGGAGAAATGATTTACAATAGGCAGGGTGGGGCTCAACTGGAGGAATGGGATGGAGAAATGATTTACAATAGGCAGGGTGGGGCTCAACTGGAGGAATGGGATGGAGAAATGATTTACAATAGGCAGGGTGGGGCTCAACTGGAGGAATGGGATGGAGAAATGATTTACAATAGGCAGGGTGGGGCTCAACTGGAGGAATGCGTCCCAAAGGGCACCCTATTCCCTATAACTTTGCCCTGTATAATGCACTACTTTTGACCAGAGCCCTATGGAACCCTATGGAACCCTGTGGAACCCTGTGGGACCCTGTGGAACCCTGTGGGACCCGGTGGAACCCTGTGGAACCCTTTGGAACCCTGTGGGACCCTGTGGGACCCTGTGGGACCCTGTGGAACCCTATGGAACCGTATGGGCCCTGGTCAAAATGTGGAATACATTCCGTCTGTTGATGAAGCCACCTGAAATTGGTTTGAGCTACTTTACACCATTGGTAAATCCCTGAGACCAGAAGAAATGTGCAAGTCCACACTTTGGTAGAAGGACAATGGATATGCAGCCAATGTTAATGGTCACACACCTTTGAGTCAAACTCTGCTTGTTCATTGTTATTCATGGAGATGAAGTGCATTTAGTTGATTTGGTGTCCTTAGAGAAAATGAGGAGGCTTCAACAATACCACACGTCTTGTATGTATCTTCTCTTAAGGTGCCAGAGGAAAGACCTATAGTTAAACAGAAGGGAGAGGTGTCCCAATGTCCTAACTGCCAGAGGAAAGACCTATTGTTAAACAGAAGGGAGAGGTGTCCCAATGTCCTAACTGCCAGGGGAAAGACCTATTGTTAAACAGAAGGCAGAGGTGTCCCGATGTCCTAACTGCCAGGGGGAAGACCTATTGTAAAACAGAAGGGAGAGGTGTCCCAATGTCCTAACTGCCAGGGGAAAGACCTATTGTTAAACAGAAGGGAGAGGTGTCCCGATGTCCTAACTGCCAGGGGAAAGACCTATTGTTAAACAGAAGGGAGAGGTGTCCCGATGTCCTAACTGCCAGAGGAAAGACCTATTGTAAAACAGAAGGGAGAGGTGTCCCAATGTCCTAACTGCCAGGGGAAAGACCTATTGTTAAACAGAAGGGAGAGGTGTCCCAATGTCCTAACTGCCAGAGGAAAGACCTATTGTTAAACAGAAGGGAGAGGTGTCCCAATGTCCTAACTGCCAGGGGAAAGACCTATTGTTAAACAGAAGGGAGAGGTGTCCCAATGTCCTAACTGCCAGAGGAAATACCTATTGTTAAACAGAAGGGAGAGGTGTCCCAATGTCCTAACTGCCAGGGGAAAGACCTGTTGTTAAACAGAAGGCAGAGGTGGAATTCTGGCTGTGCCATTCAGGAAGTGAATTATACATCTGTGAAGGTACAATTATAATGATGGAGCTGTCTATGAATCATCCCAATGTCAATGATTTAAAAGCGATGAATCTCAACACTAGCCGTCAGTTATTAAGGCAAAGTATGGAATTATTTTTCAGGCCTCAGAACCCTGGGAGTTGGTGGGAATGGACCTGGTGGGGCCACTTGTACCCAACAGTGATGACTACACCTACATCTGCACAATGGGGGACTACTTCACCAGGTGTATGAATGGAACCGTTCAAAGGTAGGTACTAAGACTGTATACAGTGACAACCTGCTATGCATTCTAAGTATTGAGGTGTACAATCTGGCCTCTACCATGTCTGTCACATGTCCAACAATTGTACTTGTATTTTCAGGACCCTCTGGTGGATGAGCAGCCTGAAAGGTGGCCTGAATGTTTAGAGTCCATCATGTTTGGGCTGAGGACCAAGAAGCAGATGACAACTGGGTTCTCTCCTTTCTTCCTCCTCTTTGGGAAAGAGGGGAGGTACCCAACGAGGTCCCTCGCACATTTCAGGAAGTCAGTGATCTGGAGGCTCCTCAGAGGAGCAAGGGGAGGACCATCCTCCTCACTGAATTTCATAAAAATAAAATCATTTTTAGATAAAACTATACTAAATACAATCACATATCACCAATTAATAATTTAAAACACATTATTTTGCAAAGAAGGTCTACAGTAGCCTCAACAGCACTCTGTAGGGTAGCACCATGGTGTAGCCGGAGGACAGCTAGCTTCCGTCCTCCTCTGGGTACATTGACTTCAATACAAAAACCTAGGAGGCTCATTGTCCTCACCCCCTTCAATAGACTTACACAGTAACTATGACAACTTCCGGAGGACATCCTCCAACCTATCAGAGCTCTTGCAGCATGAACAAACTTATTGTCCACCCAATCAAAGGACCAGAGAATGAATCTAGTACTGAAAGCATAAGCTACAGCTAGCTAGCACTACAGTGCATAAAATGTGGTGAGTAGAGAGAGAGAGAGAAAGATTGTCATTTTTTTTCAGTTTCACTTACTTAGCTAGCAAATGCAGCTAGCTAGTTTAGCCTACTGAAACACTCTGCTCAAACAGAGGGATGCTATGTTAGCTGGCTGGTAATGACTATCCAACACAACACTGGAACTCTTCCAAGTCAAGGTAAGCTTTTGGTTTTACAAATGTATTGCCACTGGGGCCCGCCGGTGTAACTGCTTACTGACTGTACACTGTAACGTTACTGCATGATTGTAGCGGGTTTACTAATGAGTTAGTTCTATTAGCTATGCTGACTATGATGTTACTTTAGCAAATATGGTGACAACTATGTTGATTTTAAATATAAATATTAACAGTAAACACAAAGGGTGTGCAAAACAGTATGTTGGCTTGGCTGATAAAAAGGGTAGATTGAATTTCTCTTGGCAGTTGTGGCTCCCAGGTCTACAGCCAATCAAGGACTAGCTACCCATCCCCCACTGCTGCTCTCACCCCCCACCCCTAAAAATGTTTTTTTCTTCCAGCCTCACCTGAACACCGTTTTTACCTGTTTATTTATCTGCAGTGTTTTGTCTTTCACTTCTTTTCTTTGGTGTGAATAAAACCTAAAACCTAATTGAGAAATGGTTTCACTTGCAATGACTTGTTATGTTTAAACCGTGATTTAAACTGAGACTCAGTGATATGACATGTAAGGCTGTGTGTCTGCTTGATTTCATATATGTACCTGATTTCCATTCAGACTGCTTTGTCCAGCCAAGTGGCACTTTGTGGGATACATTGAATGTAATGGAGTTGAAGTTGTGTTCCCAGCTGTCCACAGGATGGCGCCAGAGCAGCATAACTGGACTGGTGAGACATGAGTAATATACCAGGGAAATACACTATATATACAAAAGTATGTGGACAACCCTTCAAATTAGTGGATTCGGCTATTTCAGCCAAACCCGTTGCTGACAGGTGTATGAAATCGAGCACACAGCCATGCAATCTCCATAGACAAACATTGGCAGTAGAACGCCCTTACTGAAGAGCTCATTGACTTTCAACATGGCACCGTCATAGAATGCCACCTTTCCAACAAGTCAAATTTCTGCCCTGCTAGAGCTGCCCCGGTCAACTGTAAGTGCTGTTATTGTGAAGTGGAAACGTCTAGGAGCAACAACGGCTCAGCCGCGAAGTGATAGGCCACAGAAGCTCACAGAACGGGACCGCTTAGTGTCTATGGAGATTCCATGTCTGTGTGCTCGATTTTATACACCTGTCAGCAACGGGTGTGGCTGAAATAGCCAAATCCACTAATTTGATATGGGTGTCCACATATTGCTGTATATATAGTGTATAGTTACACAGTGCTTTCGGAAAGTATTCAGACTCCTTGACTTTTTCCACATTTTGTTAAATTACAGCCTTATTCTAAAATTGATTAAATGGTTTTTTTCCCTCATCAATCTACACACAACATCCCATAATGACAAAGTTATGGGTTTTTAGAACTCCTGTGTTGTCTTGGTTGTGTGCTTAGGCTCCTTGTCCTGTTGGAAGGTGAACCTTCACCCCAGTCTGAGGTCCAGAGCGCTCTGGAGCAGGTTTTCATCAAGGATCTCTCTGTACTTTGCTCTGTTCATCTTTCCCTCGATCCTGACTAGTCTCCCAGTCCCTGCCACTAAAAAACATCCCCACAGCATGCTGCCACCACCATGTTTCACCGTAGGGATGGTGCCAGGTTTCCTCCAGACGTGACGCTTGGCATTCAGGCCAAAGAGATCAATCTTGGTTTCATCAGACCAGAGAATCTTGTTTCTCATTGTCTGAGAGTCTTTAGGTGCCTTTTGGCAAACTCCAAGCGGGCTGTCATGTGCCTTTTACTGAGGAGTGGCTTCCGTCTGGCCACTCTACCATAAAGGCCTGATTGGTGGAGTGCTGCAGAGATGTCCTTCTGGAAGGTTCTCCCATATCCACAGAGGAACTCTGGAGCTCTGTCAGAGTGACCATCGGGTTCTTCGCGGGTTCTTGGTCACCTCCCTGACCAAGGCCCTTCTCCCCCGATTGCTCAGTTTGGCCAGGCGGCCAGCTCTAGGAAGAATCTAGGTGGTTCCAAACTTCTTCCATTTAAGAATGATGGAAGCCACTGTGTTATTGGGGACCTTCAATGCTGCGGAAATTTTTTGGTACCCTTCCCCAGATCTGTGCCTCGACACAATCCTGTCTCGGAGCTCTACGGACAATTCCTTCGACCTCATGGCTTGGTTTTTGCTCTGACATGCACTGTCAACTGTGGGACCTTATATAGACAGGTGTGTGCCTTTCCAAATCATGTCCAATCAATTGAATTTACCACCGGTGGACTCCAATCAAGTTGTAGAAACATCAACGGAAACAGGATGCACATGAGCTCAATTTCGAATCTCATAGCAAAGGGTCTGAAAACTTCTGTAAATAAGGTATTTCTATATATTTGCAAACATGTCTAAAAACGTGTTTTCACTTTGTCATTATGGGGTATTGTGTGTAAATTGATGGGGAAAAATAACTAATTTAATATTTTTTAGAATAAGGCTGTAACTTAACAAAATGTGGTAAAGGTCAAGGGTTCTGAATACTTTTTGAATGCACTGTAGATATAATGTGGACTGTATACTCAATACAATCTAAATCTGATACCTCACTGTCTGTCTTGGACTGATACTGCTTTTTAAACTGCTCTGGTCAGTCTATTCAAATATTTGGACTATACATTTTTTTCTCTACAAGCAATACTTTGATAATTTGTCATTTCTAATAATGAAACATCCATTTATGAATAGATAGAGCAGGTTTCAGGACACTGATTTAACTGAAAATGTTGAAAAATATACTGCCAATATCTTCCCCACCAAAGAATAGCAGTGAGGTTTTAATATGATTTGACTCTTTGCAGGCTGTCAGGCTGTCTAGTCACAGAGGAAGGCTGTGCTTCTCTGATCTCAGCTCTGAAGTCAAACCCCTCACACCTGAGAGAGCTGGACCTGAGCTACAATCACCCAGGAGACTCAGGAGTCAGACTGCTCTCTGCTGGACTGGAGGATCCACACTGCAGACTGGAGAAACTCAAGTATGTAGAGGTTTTATGTCAATGTTCATATCAGACATGTTGGAGTTATCAGGCTAGTTAAGACAAACATTCTGACCACCACTTGGACAAAGTTATGCGATGTCCGTCTCCAGTCCTTTTCTGCCGTCCATGACGATGTTAACTCCAGTGTTGGAAAAAGTACCCAATTGTCATACTTGAGTAAAAGTAAAGATACCTTAATTGAAAATGACTCAACTAAAAGTGAAAGTCACCCAGTAAAATACTACTTGAGTAAAAGTCTAAAAGTATTTGGTTTTAAATATACTTAAGTATCAAAAGTAAATGTAATTGCTATAATATACTAAAGTATCAAAAGTAAAAGTACAAGTATAAATCATTTCAAATTCCTTACATAAAGCAAACCAGACGATTTTCTTGTTTTTAAAATGTACGTTCAGCCAGAGGCACACTCCAACACTCAGACAATTTACAAACAAAGCATTTGTGTTTAGTGAGTCTGCCAGATCAGAGGCAGTAGGGATGTTCTCTTGATAAGGGTGTGAATTGGACCATTTTCTGTCCTGCTAAGCATTCAAAATGTAACAAGTACTTTTGGGTGTCAGGGAAAATGTATGGAGTAAAAAGTACATTATTTTCTTTAGGAATGTAGTGAAGTAAAAGTAAAAGTTGTCAAAAATATAAATAGTAAAGTAAAGTACAGATACCCCAAAAAACTACTTAAGTAGTACTTTAAAGTAGTTTTACTTAAGTACTTTCCACCACTGGTTAACTCTCTTTCTTAGCTAGCTAGACTATGCACTTGCCTCTGCTATCAATACACTGTGCTAACATTAGCCTAGACTGTACCACAGAAAATAACAGTTTTAAACAGTTGTAAAAACCCACTTCTTCCAGACAGAATAGTTCCTGTAGATTCAGACTTACTCATCACCAATCTTTTGTTATGTCTCGTGGGTTTCATAACCACGTCTGTATAACAATTCAAAAATGATGAGACAGGAGACAGGAATCAGTTCAACCATTTATCTGGAACATGATCATCTCAACACATACAAACCCCCATGATGCTCTGCAGCACAACCGCAATATACAACAAATACATAGATAAGTAAATGG